>NC_081185.1:86189324-86288150 GCF_029867415.1 Vicia villosa
CGGTTGTTTTGGTGTTGATGTGCAAATCGGTGAAGGAAGTGATGGACAAAGGTGATGGTGATATGAAGGTTCCGATTCGGTTAGGTTGTTGTTGATGGTTTGGAACGATTTCAAACAGGTGAGTATGAAGGTTTATGAGTGATTATGGTGATTGATTTTGAAGTTATGAGTGGTGATGAAGGTTTCACTGTGAGTGTTTGGAGGAAGCTTTTGGAAACGATTTTAGCAGAGTAACAGTGCCTTTTCTTCCTCCCCTATCTTTGATCTGAAGCAGTGTTTATATAGGAAGTGAGAGGTGAGGGTAGAATGGTATTTGAGTCATAGGAATGAGCATCTTTTCCGATCCACTTTTTCAGGGGAATCAAGAGAAACGCGTGAGAATTGGTGAGCTGGCAGAAAGTTTGTTATTGTGGTGAGGAAAACAGTGAATGGTTTTCTGAGATTCAAGAGGAAAACCGCGTGGGATCGTGAGAAAATTGAAGATATTTTTCCTTTTTTGTCTGTAGTGTCATAGTGTATAAATTTGTGAATTAGGCATTTGATTCCACTGCAAAAATGCAAGAAAGTGTGTACTGAAGTGGGCTCCAATTTCTCATGACTAGAACTTGGATCAAAACTTGCTCACTTGCTCACGGGCCTTTAAGTTCTTGAATGGGCCTCTCTTTTATTTGAAATGCACCTAAAAAAACAAATAGTAACAACTAATAATAAAACAAAAATAAAATTGTTTCAACATTTTAATAGAAATTCAAAATAAATTGAACCAAAATTAAAATATTAAAATCATGCAATTGTTAGCCTATATAAAAAATTATAAATTGTAACATGATGTATGAAATGAATGTATTATATATTTTTGATTTTTTTGAATGAGAATGATGCAAATGAATGTATAAGATCACTACATATATTTTTTCCAATTTTTGAGATAAAATAAGGAAACTAGATGAAAATGATGTAGATGAAAAGTCGGGGCAAAATTTAGGGTACAACAGGTTTCACGGTGAGTTCCAATTGTACTTGCTAAAAGTACAATACGGGACAACCCCTAGTATTTAATGGTTTTCAGAGACTTTATGGATGTGTTAGGGTTAAGAGGTAGCTTATGTAAGAGAGTGAGAAGTTATGTGTCTGTATATTTTCTGTGAATATGAGATTCCCTCCTATAAACTTTAAGGTTGAGGTATTTATAGCTCTGATGGGTCTGAATCATATGCCCTTGCTAATAGCATTTGATTTTATGAGAATGTGGGATTGGATAATTAATTTTCTATTATTCAGGGAGCATGGTCAGTTCTCCATGATTTCTTTCGCACCGTTACGAAATAGAGACATGTCACTTTCCCACTTTCCAACATCGGGAAAACTATCTCAGAGGAAGGTGACATATCCAATAAGAGGGTGCTAGATCCAGAAAATGGGGAACCAAAGAGATGTTGTATCCCGTGCATCCACATCGTCCATAGTGGCTCTTTTGCAAATATACCAATACAAATAGTAATAAAAATTTAATTCAAAATTAATGAAGAGAGATTTGAACCCATAACCTTTGAAAGGCGTTTTCCATCAAACAATTGCAATGTTTGTTAAAATGATTGAACATTAAAAGGATATAATGGTTCATTATTTCAAGGGCAGAGTTTAATTCAAAAGGTTTTTCTCATCACCACGTGACATCAACTTCTCTATAAATAAAGATACTTAGAAAGCAGCAAGAACATAGATACAACTTGTTCTAATCTATTTCTCTCATATTACATTTATTTTAAATCATTCTTTACTTCATTATCGCATGAGTGAAGTGTAGGAAATATATTTTTGTAACCTATTTGTTATACCCCAAAATTTGCCCACATCTTTTTTCAAGAAAACTCCAATCTGAAAATTAAGAGTTTCATATAATCATGGATTTTTATTTCAAATATCCTAGCATATGAAGTACTTAAATTTCAGAAACTTTTCTTATACAGTAGCTTGGCTTACAGAGGAATTTATTCTTACGCAAACGCCAAATACTGTTCATTACATCACAAATACTATTTATTTATTTACAGATAAATAGTACTAACACAATCATGCAGAGTTAACTCTTTTTGCAGGCGCAGAAGCAGGAAACTCACACTATACTGGTAACAATTGTTTTTGGTTTCCCACTAACTTTTGTACTATATTCCATTATTTTCAAAATCTTTTCAAATCTCTTTTTCAAAAATCAAATCTTAACTTGTGTGTTTTCTGCCAGTCAAATATTTCTATTTCTGTGCAGTAAACAATTTTCAGGTTATTATCGGTAATTTTGCCCGCATACCGTAAATATCAGTTATTTATTATGTTTCTGTTTTCTAACAAGTCATGTAAATAAATTTTCATGCTTCACACCAAACAAAAACAAAAATAACAACAAAAAAAAAAGAAAATTAACTTTGACGGTTGATTTTTCACTTTAACTGCTGCTTCAGTACACGAACAGTCGGTTGACAGACAAACTGCAGACAGTACAATTCACAGTGATTTGTACAATCAATCAAATCAATCATTCACAATTCAAATTTCCAAGATTTTTGTGTTAGAAGTCTTCTGAATATCACATGATTAGCAGAAACTCAACACTGCACAAAAATCAGGTACGCTTAACTGCCTCCTATACAGACAGTCCCTAATCAGGGTTTTTCTTGTTTTAACAGGAGCAACAAGTTTTGAGAGCTCAAATGGATTTCATATACATCCATACATCTCAAAGTACCATCATACAAATTTTCAAACTTCAATTCACTCAGACGCACCGTCAGCAGCTCAAACAGTCAACAGACGACCCGTTTGACCAAAAAAGTCAACTGACAGTCAAAAATGAAATTTTTTGTCAAAGTCCATATTTTGTCAAAGGATTCAACATTTGATCATTGGATGATCACAATTCATCAAGGAAAGATCAAAAATCAACAAAACCCTAAGATTCAAAATTAGGGTTTTTTGCCTGAAAAGTCAACTCAACTTTGACTGATCATAACTCTCTCATCCTTCATCCAAAAAATGTCAACCAAAGCTCATTTTGAAGGAAATTCAATTATCTTTCAAATGCAATTGATCCCATGGTCATAGCATTCACCATTTGAAAAATATGGCCAAAGACATTACAGGTCATTTTCAAAGTCAACAAAAAGACACTTTTTTCAAATGGACACACAAGGAGAACCAAAAATCATTTTGATATGAGACCAAAGACATTGGTTAGAGGACTCTTTGAGGTTTCCAAAAAGTGCAAGATCTCCTTCATATGACAAAAATTGAAGGATTTACACCTTGTTGAAGTTGGCTAAATTTTGGGAAAATGCATGAAATCAACATTGCTCAAAAATGTTTTTTTTCCAAAAGATGCCAAGTTTTTATGGTCCAAACATCTTTGCCATGTTACTATGGGCCTCCCACGACCAAGATTAAGCCCATACCTTTATTGTCCATTTTTTGCATGATTTTATCTTACTTTAAGATTAAAATTAAAAGGAAAATGCATGGATAATGGTAGCTTGATCTCCAAGCATGACTCACCACAAAGAATCTTTTATTTTTCTGCAAGAATTGAAGAGCAAGGCAAGAGCATTGAATGGAGTCAAGGCTTAGTCAAAATTCAAGGTTTTTAAATATTAAAAAACCAAACTTTCAACAAAGGCAACAAAGCTTCTTGCTTCACTTCCAAGCAGCCTTTGGGCTATAAAAGGAGCTCTTCTACATCCACAATAGGGGGAGACACGAATTCAGAAGCATAGCATAGCATATAACACTTGTAATCACTTCAAAAATTCAAAGAAAAACTCAAATTCGAATTTGTAATTTCAGTCCATTTCAATACAAACTAAGCATTCATACACCTTCCTTAAACATCACTGAAACTATCTCAATCAATTACAAGCCTTGAAGCTCACTGAATCGAGCTACACAGGTCAAAATTTGTTCAAACTAAAATCAATTCGTATCTGGTTATTCACACATGTTTAACAAGATGTAGACATACTATTGAGTTTGGTTTGAGGTGTAGATCATTTCTGGAAACTTAATTGAAGTTTGGACACGTATAAACGAAACTGCCATTTTAGGGTTCATAGCTTCAAAATTAGGGCTTTCCAAATTAGGCTAAATTAGAGGTTCTAAATAGCACCATTAGATTCGCATGGACAAAACGAGTTGAATGGTACCATCGCGCCAAATTTATGTTTAGGTTTTACCCCTATTCGTTATTTTGCAGGACATGTAGCTACAGCAAAAAACCGTCACTAAAACCTTTAGTGACAGTTGCAGGCCTAAGCCAACGGACGGAGGAAGAAGACGAACTCGTGGCAGCCTCTCATTGGCTGCCCTGCGCGCGTTTGTTTTTTTTTAAATATATGATTCAGTGCTTTGCAGGCTATGTACGCATCATGCTCCCTCGTTTCAGTGACCACATGATCATTCCAGTCACATCATCTAACGCTCCAGATCACGCGTGCGCACCATGCTCCCTCACAAACAACCACACAGGATCAGTATCCTTTATTTCTATTTTATTTTCTATTTTTATTTTAATTTCTTTGCAAAATTGATTAAAAATAGTTTCAAAAATCCAAAAAATACACAAAAAATATTTTTAGACTTCTAAAATAATATATTATTTTCTGAAATAAAAATATTTTATTTTTCTTCAAAATTTCAATATTTTGCATAATTAATTAGTATATATTTATATATTTGCTTTTTAATTATTCTAACCAATCAAAAAATCATAAAAAAAATTGTTCTTTGTGTTAAATATTGTTTATATATCATAAACTAATTTTGTACATATTTAGGATAATTTTCTCTTTAAGCTTTAATTATTTGTGTAATTATTTATATAATTATGTCTTAATTAACTTAAAAAACCCAAAAACAATTTCAAAAATTCCAAAAAAAATTAGTTTTGTTCTAAAATTAATTGACAAACCTTTTGTACATATTTAAACTTATTTTCTAAATTTATATCATATTTTCATCTTTTCTTCATTTTAAATTAATTAATCATGCATTAATTATATTTAAAATAAATCATAAAAAATCCAAAAATATGCCTTTTATTTCTTGCAATTTAAAATTCCTAGATAAATGTATAGGATGTCAAATTCATGTAAATAGGCTAGTTTACATTTCCCGCACAATCGATGTAATAGCGTAGATTTACTTTCCGCACTTTACATTTCCGCATTTTAATTTCCACCCATATAAACTGCGTGTATGTCAAAGATAAAACTGAACCGTTAGATCACTAACTTCAAAGATAAATATCTGAATTCAATCACAATCACATTTGCACCTCTTAGGGTAACCCCTTTACACTCTTTTCAAAAATCAAAGTTACATTACTACTGTTTCGAGTACAAAATCGAACCTTTTGTTTATATCCGATGATAGGATAGATTTTTAAAGGGAACAAGGATAAAGACCTTACAACTCAGGGTAGACCTCCTAGTTTGCTTGCTCAAAATCAAAACAAACAAAATTCTCATACACTGTTGTTTTTTTAAAAACGAATTTTCCAAAAGACAATATTTTGTATACATCCAAACACGGATCATTACAAAATTAACGATCTTTTCAAAACATCTTTCGAAAGATAAACAAGCATTTGTATATATCCGCACAAGGATCATTACAAATTCTATTTGCAAAGGTATTTCAAAAACACAGGTAAAGCATTCCGAATCAATTGAAAAGTAAAGCAAATGAGCTAAGCAAACTAAAGAGCCCATGGATAACCATGGATACAAAGGGTGCTAACACCTTCCCTTTGTATAACCTACCCCCTTACCCAGAATCTCTCAAAGGTCTTTTTTCTGTTTCTTTTATAAACCTTTCCTTCATTGGATAAAATAAAAGGTCGGTGGCGACTCTGTAAACTTTTTCAAAAGTGACGCGAAAGCGTCCGATCGACAAAAAAGAGTCAGTTCACGTATCCCACCCACGGAGGGGTATGGCCCGAAAGGACAGTCCACAGAACTGGCGACTCTGCTGGGGAATACAAATTCAAAATGTTTTCAAAAGGGGTTACCTTTAGAGTATAGATCATTTCGATGTTTTCAATTGTTTGATCTGATTGCTTTACTTTTCACAGGTTTGCTTGGGTACTTTGCTTGTGTGAAAGATTCTAACCCGAATCTCGAGATACCTTAAGTATATGACAATAGACCAAGGAAACTGTACGGCATGTACCGATACGGTTGATCTGGTAGTCATCGTTAGTGTGATACTTTGGTTTATACTGATGTCCCTTGAAAGCGATCAAGGAGTATATTAGGCTTCCGAAGTGTCATTAACACTAATTTGTCTTAGAACCTTTTAGTTGAACTTGACTTGTGGCCTTTTAAGTGGCTAGCTTTGAAATTGATCGAAGCTAGTTATCCTCGAGGAATATTCTTGATCGGCCGTCCGAGCGCCGTATTGAGATGTTGTCTCCAAGGATCATAGAACCCGAATACTATTCTAGGACAGGTTTTCAACCAACTCAACTTCAGAGGGGAGGGTATCACCTATCAACCTCATGCAAGCCTTTAAACCTAAGGCTATTATTTGATTTGTTTTTGTGTGCCACATGTTTGCATCATAAACACATCATTTTTCACTACACATTTCAAGGATCAAAGAGTTTACTTTTGTTTTTGCAGGTAATGGCTCCCGCCACCAGAGATTACATCCGAATCAATATCTCAACGGTGCCATCTGAACTCAAAGTCTTGGTAGCAGAATTCCCCAGGAATGCTCAATTCACTGAAAAGCATGGTCACCTACTCCATTTGGTTACCTCAAAGTTTGAAGAAGACATGATACGGGTCCTGTTCCAGTTCTTCGACCTTGAACATCATTGCTTCACATTTCCTGATTACCAGTTGGTACCCACTTTGGAAGAATTCTCTGAATTAATTGGATTACCAATCCGAGATCAATTACCTTTCACTGGTTTAGAAAGAAAACCAAAACCTGAAGTCATTGCTGCTGCTTTACATTTGCGGAAATCAGAAATCAAATCCAATTGGGAAACAAAGAGTGGAGTTGAGGGTTTGCTTGCCAAATTCTTACTGGAAAAGGCTCGACTACTGCTAGAAAACAAAAGTTATCCAGCTTTTGAAGAAGTTATGGCTCTTTTGATCTATGGGTTGGTTTTGTTCCCTAATTCCGACCAGTTCATAAGTGTACACATCATCAACCTTTTCCTAATTCGCAACCCGGTACCAACATTGCTGGGAGACATCCTACACTCTCTACACACTCGTACCACGAAGAAGCGAGGAACTCTCATGTGCTGTATACCACTGCTGGCTAGGTGGTTTACATGTCATCTTCCCCGATCAGTACTGAGAAATGAACAAAGAGCACAATGGTCTTACAGAATCATGTCTTTATCTCATTCAGATATCCGATGGAACAACTTCTTTCAAAGAGACATTACTATCATTGATCATTGTGGAGAATACCCTAATGTGCCACTCCTTGGCATTAAAGGAGGTATCACTTACAATCCCTCTCTAGCTCTACGCCAATTCGGATATGCAAGAAGCAACGGTCCTCATGACATGATTATCCGTGGCATTGTGTTTGATTACGAGAATGATTCTCACAGACACCGACGAAGATTCATACAGGCTTGGGACAGTGTCTATAGAATAGAAAGCAAAACTCTGGGGCAATGGAATTCTATTCCTATGGAACTTTACCTCAGATGGGTGCGTACTCATGCTCAAAAACTCATGATGCCCTATCCCGCTGTTCTACCTGTGACTATCGAATCAGAAGTCGAAGGTTACGAACCTCAAGTTATTCTACACCCGGACATGCCAACTGACCTAGAAAAGTTGCAAAAATCTTGGGTTCAACTCAAAGAGGAAAGAGACACCTTCAAATCACACTGTCAGGACTATGAGAGAAGGCTATTCGAGCTCACCAGACAGCTTCAAGAAGAACAAAGAATCAACGCATTCCTGGGGACAAAGAAAAAGCGCCCACGGGAGACCTGAAAGATCATTTATTTTATTTTCTGTCTTGTAAGCCCAAATGAGGCAAAGAAAAAAGAATAAATTGATTAACTAACGTTTGTTGCTTCTTTAACAAATCTAGACTCTATGATCCTTGAAAACATTGCACATGCATTGCATACACATTGCATTTCATACATTGCATTTCATACATTGCATTCATATACATTGCATACACATTGCATACATGGCATCCAGTCATACACATTTCATAACAGGTTCTCATGACGGGTTTCTCATCTCTTCGCTGTTTATTTCAGTCAGAAGAGATGGAATCTGAGGCAAGCATCAAGAATCTCGAAGTACAGAATGCCCAAGTTCAAGTGGCAATTCTGGAACTGGCAAAGGGGCAACAAGAGCTGAAAGCCCTGATACTCAAGAAGAAGAAGAAGCCCAAAGAATCTGCAGGCTTGAGTTACCTGAGAAGGAAGATCAAGATCCCTGTCAAAAAGATCAAAAAGCCACCAATCCCTGAAATAGTCGGTGATGGTGAACAAGAAGATAATCAAAGCAACCAGGGTTCTGCTAAACCCTCTCTCTCTTCAAATGAAGAAGAAGATCATTCTGGAGACGAACCTGATGATGAAAAATACCAACAGCTGGAAGATCGTATGAAAGCTATGGAGATACAAAAAATACCTGGCTTAGATTTCAATGATCTGGGGCTCATCTCGGATGTTGTTATCCCTCCAAAATTCAAAGTTCCAACCTTTGCAAAGTATGATGGAGTTTCTTGTCCAAAACTACATTTGAGATCTTATGTGAGGAAGATACAACCTCATACAACAGATAACAAATTGTGGATTCACTTTTTCCAAGAAAGTCTGTCAGGTACACAACTCGAATGGTACTACCAGCTAGAAAATACCAAGGTTCATACTTGGGAAGAATTAGCTGCTGCTTTTTACAAACAGTACCAATACAATGCTGATCTTACACCCACTCGTACTCAATTGCGAGGCATGTCTATGGGACCAAAAGAAAGTTTCAAAGAGTATGCACAAAAGTGGAGAGATATGGCTGGAAGGGTTCAACCACCCTTATCTGATCGCGAACTAGTCGACATGTTCATGGGCACTTTAACTGGCCCATTCTATAGCCATTTGCTGGGAAGTTCATCATCAGGTTTCACTGACCTAATACTGACCGGAGAACGTGTCGAAAGTGGCATTCGAAATGGAAAAATTCAAGTAGGATCCTCCTCTGGTACTACAAAAAGGCCCATCAGAAATGAGGTCAATACAGCGCAAATTCAGACAAGTCACAAAAGTGATCAGCATCAATCTGTAGGGGCAGTTATGATCTCCGCATCTGCACCTCAAAAAGATCAACAGCCAAAATATACGCATCGACCAGATGCACCAAGAAGAACTTTCACCAAAATCAACATGCCAATCTCTCAGGCATTGCAGCACTTGCTTAAAGCGGATCTGATCACATTAAGGGGTCCTCCGAAGAATGTCAATACTTCTTCTCTGAATTATCGCCCTGATGCAACATGTGCCTATCATTCAAACTGTCCAGGACATGACGCAGATCACTGCTGGGCCCTGAAAAATAAAATCCAAGACATGATAGATGCTGGAGAAATTGAGTTCGATCCTCCAGAAACTCCAAATGTCATCACAGCACCTATGCCAAAGCATGACAAAACTGTTAATGCTATCATAGACACAGTTTACATTTATGATGTGAACGAAGTATCAATTCCACTCCTCGAAGTCAAAAGAAAGTTCATCCAAGCTGGTTACTTTCCAGGTTGTGATCCCGACTGCTTTTATTGCTCACGCCAACCCAATGGTTGTGAAAATCTAAAGATGGGAATTCAAAAACACATGGATCGCCGTATCATTATGTTTGAGAGGCTCCCTTCTATGGACATGTTGGGCAAAGTCTTTGCCAACGGGATAAGAATGGAAGACGTCTCAGTGATCTCCAGCTTACCATTCAAAATCTCTACCAAGGCTCCATTCAAACTTTCTGCTACACTCAAAGTGGCATCAGTAGTCATTGCTAGACCAACTCCATTTCCATACTCCTCAGACAAAGCTGTCCCATGGGGATATGACACTAATGTTTACATTCATGGAGTTAAGCAGGATCCCTCGACTAAAGAGGACGCAACACTAACTACTTCAGCTGTAAGTAACATTGCAGGCACTAGCAAGATCACGAGAAGTGGAAGAATCTTTTCACCAGAAATTTCTCCAAATATTGCTGCTAGTCCAATCCAGGTTCCAATTCCTATTCCAGATATCAACACTCGAGGCAAAGAGCCACTGATCGAACCAGTTCAAAATCCGGTAGAGATCACTGCTGAGGATCCATCAAAGCAAGAGATGGACGAAATATTGAAAATCATCTGCAAAAGTGATTACAATATTGTCGAACAACTGGGGCATACTGCTTCAAAAATCTCAATGTTATCTCTGCTAAAATATTCAGAAGCTCATGCTAAAGCTCTAATGAAGTTCCTTCAAGCTGCGCATGTGCCTCAAGAAATCCCAATCGACCAATTTGAGAATTGTGTCGCCAGTCTTACAGTGCCCAATGGTCTTGGTTTCTCTGATGTGGATCTAACTCCTGCTGGAAGAAATCACAACAAGGCCCTGCACATCTCTATCGAATGCAACGGCACCACTCTGTCTCATGTGCTAATAGACAATGGTTCCTCTCTAAACGTGTTACCAAAGGTAATACTGGAAAAACTTGACTTCAAAGGAGTTGTGCTACAACCAAGTGATGTGGTTGTAAGAGCCTTCGATGGGTCAACAAGAACGGTGTACGGAGAAGTTAAGCTCCCAATCAGAGTGGGCTCTCAAACTTTCGATGTTATCTTTTCCGTAATAGACGTTCTTCCAACATACTCCTGTTTACTAGGACGCCCTTGGATACATGGGGCAAACGCTGTAACTTCTACCCTGCATCAGAAGTTAAAATACCCAGTAAAAGGAAAGGTTGTCACAGTCTATGGCGAAGAAGAATATATGGTCAGTCACTTGAGCAACGACAAGTATGTTGAGATGGAGGGCGAATCCATCGAAACTCCGTATCAAGCTTTTGAGGTTGTATCTCCAAATATCTCTACCACCAAGCATATTCCTGCTACTCCAGCTACAACTATGGCTTCTCTCAAAGATGCCAAAGCCATGATTGAACAGGGTGATCGCACAGTGTGGGGACAACTCCCTGATATACCCTACAAGTCCGACAAGCTAGGTCTGGGCTATAATGGTGAAAATCAAAAGAATGATCAAAATCCTCGCTCTGAAGGGTTAATATCACACTTCGCCAGCCAAGAAGTAAACGCCATTGATGATGAAGGGACATACTTGAACCACATCATTCAGCCATATCCAGACGAAATTCCACCCATTACCATGGGAATGTGGGATGCTGTGGGAGGACCAAATGACGGTTACAACTACCAGTATATCACACCTCAGAATTCTTACATTGCTCTGGAAGATCTTACTCCAACAGAAGAGGGTAATCAAAATGACGGAAGTATCACAAGTCCCGTCACTCAGCAATATCAAAATCCACCCAAAGAAGTATGGGACACGCTAGGAGAACCCAGCGGCAAATACGACTATATGGTGAAATATTCCGCTCCTCCGAGCTTTTCAACTCCCATCAAAGACATTGTCCCGACTGGATGGGACGAACAGTACGACGACAACTTCGCTCTTGAAGAAGCCAGGAAGATGCCAAACAACGAAGGTTATTTTCTGTCACAGTACACTCCTTATCAGGATGCACAAGTCTCTATTCAAAACATCATTCCTACTGCATGGGACGGCCTTATCGAGCATCTCGCTCAGCCAATAGAGGGACCTCCACCTGGATTCTCATATCCAACAAATCATCCAACTTATCCTGAGGAATTACCTACGCATTTTCCCACTAGCGGAATCAATGCTACGGAAGACGAAAAGAACAACTGCAACTGGAACAGCTGGGTGCTCCCTGCTAACAACAGTGGATTGAACAACTGGAAAGCTGAGGATGTGATCTCCTTTGACCAGGAGTAAATGCCATTTCCTGTTTTCTTTGTGTATAATGTGCAAAGATAAAAGTGGTTCCTGAACAATCGAACCATGAGCTTGAAAGCCGTGTGCCTTAGCACAACGGTCCTTCTATAAAAAGGGTTTGTCATATCATGATTATGTGCATTCAATAAAATCATGGGATGCTTGCATGTTCAAAATTTTGTGATCCTTTTTCTTTCTTTATTCGCTTTCAAATAGCTATGTTTTTCTCTTCATACACACTCACATATCTACCATGCAGATTCACATACACTCTGGATCCAGTCAACAACGATTCTGCTATTGCCCGTCATGACTTTGAAAATCCGATCTACCAAACTGAGGACGAAAGTGAGGAAGATTGTGAAGTGCCAAGAGAAATTGCAAGACTTCTAGAACAAGAAGAAAAAGCCATACAGCCTCATGAGGAGCCGATTGAGGTCATCAACTTGGGCAGTGACGAAGAAAAGAAAGAGGTCAGAATTGGGGCTGACTTAGAAAACAGTGTCAAGCAAAGACTGATTCAATTGTTGCAAGACTACGCCGAGATATTCGCCTGGTCTTATCAAGATATGCCTGGCCTTGACACGGACATTGTAGTTCATCGCCTGCCAATCAAAGAAGGAAGCACTCCGGTCAAACAGAGACTGCGAAGGAGTAAGCCTGATATGTCAAAAAAGATCAAAGACGAGGTTGAAAAACAATTCAATGCCGGATTCCTAAGAAGTTGTAAGTTATCCTCCTTGGATAGCTAACATCGTGCCTGTACCCAAAAAAGACGGGAAAGTCAGAATGTGTGTAGACCACAGAGATCTGAACCGGGCAAGCCCTAAAGATGATTTCCCTTTACCGCACATCGATGTACTAGTTGACAATACCGCACAATGCAAGGTATTCTCCTTTATGGACGGATTCTCAGGGTACAATCAAATCAAGATGGCACCCGAAGACATGGAAAAAACCACCTTCACAACTCCCTGGGGAACCTTTTGTTACAAAGTAATGCCCTTTGGTCTAAAAAACGCAGGAGCTACATATCAGCGAGCAATGGTAACGCTATTTCATGATATGATTCATCAGGAAATAGAGGTGTATGTCGATGACATGATCGCAAAATCCAACACCGAAGAAGAACATTTGAGTCATTTACACAAGCTGTTTGACAGACTCAAGAAATACAGATTGCGACTGAACCCGAACAAGTGTACCTTTGGAGTAAGATCCGGTAAACTCTTAGGTTTCATCGTCAGCAGTAAAGGTATTGAGGTTGATCCTGCCAAGGTCAAAGCCATTCAAGAAATGCCTATACCCCGTACCGAGAAACAAGTCAGAGGATTCTTGGGACGTCTAAACTACATAGCCAGATTCATTGCCCATATGACTCCTACTTGTGTGCCAATCTTCAAATTACTGAAGAAAGATCAAGTGGAAAGATGGAATGACAAATGCCAGTTAGCCTTTGATAAAATCAAAGAATACCTTCAAAAACCGCCAATCTTGTTACCTCCTGTGGAAGGCAGACCTCTGATAATGTACCTAACTGTGTTAGAAGATTCAATGGGGTGTGTACTCGGACAACATGACGATTCCGGTCGAAAGGAGCACGCAATCTACTATCTTAGCAAAAAGTTTACCGATTGTGAAACAAGATACTCACTACTCGAAAAAACTTGCTGTGCCTTAGCATGGGCGGCTCGCCGACTAAGACAGTATATGCTAAATCACACCACTTTCCTGATCTCCAAGATGGATCCAATCAAATACGTGTTCGAAAAACCTGCTCTCTCTGGAAGGATTGCAAGATGGCAAATGATCCTAACAGAATATGACATTCAATACACTTCGCAAAAAGCAATCAAAGGAAGTGTGGTAGCTGATCATTTAGCTCATCAAGCAGTAGATGATTATCAGGCATTGAACTTTGACTTCCCAGACGAAGACATTATGCTAGTCAATGACTACAAACAACCAGGATCCCGATGGACTATGGTTTTTGACGGAGCTTCTAATGCGCTCGGCAATGGCATCGGAGCTGTGATCATTTCCCCCACAGGAGGTCATACACCCTTCACCGCCAGATTGTGTTTCAATTGCACCAACAATATAGCCGAATACGAAGCATGCATTCTGGGTCTCAAAGCTGCAATTGATCTAAAAATCAAATTCCTTGAAGTCTACGGAGACTCGGCCTTGGTAATCTACCAAGTCAAAGGGGAATGGGACACAAAGCACCCAAATCTAATTCCATACAAAGAACATGTGTTGAGTTTGATTCCTTACTTCGAGGAGATCACTTTCGAACACATCCCACGCGAAGAAAATCAACTAGCTGATGCCTTAGCTACCATGTCATCCATGTTCAAAGTCAATTGGGACGACGAAGCTCCTATGATCACCATTTACAGGCAAGACGAACCAGCCTATTGCAATGAGATCGATACCAAACAAATGGAAGACAAATCATGGTTCCATGAAATACAAAGGTATCTCGAAACCCGGGAGTACCCTGAAGGGGCATCTATTAACGACAGAAAGTTTCTAAGGAGATTTGCCTCCAAATTCTTCCTAAGCAATGGAACTTTGTACAAGCGCAACCATGACTCGACTTTACTTCGTTGCGTAAACAAGAAGGAAGCAGAACAAATCATGGAAGACATACACAATGGTACCTTCGGTACTCATTCCAACGGACATACAATGGCTAAAAAGATCTTGAGAGCAGGTTACTACTGGTCTACCATGGAGACAGATTGCCATCATCATTCCAAAACTTGTCACAAATGCCAGATATATGCCGACAAAGTGCATGTACCTCCAGTTCCATTAAATGTTCTGACGGCTCCTTGGCCTTTCGCAATGTGGGGTATTGATATGATTGGAGAAATCAAACCTACTGCTTCCAACGGACATCGCTTTATCATGGTCGCTATTGACTACTTCACAAAGTGGGTAGAGGCAGCTTCATATGCTTCTGTCACCAAGAATGTGGTAGCCAGGTTTATCAAGCACAATCTCATTTGTCGGTACGACATCCCCGAAAGGATCATCACTGACAATGGTACGAATCTAAACAACAAAATGATTACTGAACTCTGCACGCAGTTCCAGATCAAACATCATAATTCTTCTCCATATCGACCAAAGATGAACGGCGCTGTCGAAGCCGCCAACAAAAACATCAAGAAAATCATACAAAAGATGACAGTAACCTACAAAGACTGGCATGAGATGTTACCTTTTGCTCTTCATGGTTATCGCACATCTGCGCGTACTTCAACAGGGGCAACTCCATTCTCGTTAGTCTACGGTATGGAAGCAGTTCTCCCAATCGAAATCCAGATTCCTTCCTTAAGGATCATGAAAGAAGCCGATCTAGACGAAGACGATTGGATTCAAACTCGATTCGACCAAATACACTTGATCGATGAGAAAAGACTTGCAGCTATCTGTCATGGCCAGCTATACCAAAAGCGCATGATCAAAGCATTCAACAAGAAAGTCAAAAGTCAAGCATACCAAACTGGTGGCTTGGTTATCAAACGCATCATCTTACCACAAGGTGATCCCAGAGGCAAATGGACCCCCACCTACGAGGGACCATTCATAATCAAGAAAATATTCTCCGGCGGTGCCATGTTGCTTACCACCATGGATGGCGAGGATTTCCCACACCCTGTGAATGCGGACATAGTCAAAAAGTACTTTGCTTAAAAAAAAAAAAATAATACAGCTCGCTAAGTTGAAAACCTGAAAGGGCAACTTAGGCAAAAATGAGCGTCTCGGTGGATTGAAAACCCGAAAGGGCGATCCAGGCAAAAATTAGAGACAAAACAAATACAATCCCGGTAGGCTGAAAACCTGAAAGGGCAGCCTAGGCAAAAATTAGGGAATAAAGCATACAACTATGTCCCGCTCAGCTGCCTACTCACCGACAAGGTTCAACACCTCAAAGACACCGATCAGTCCAATCACTTTCTTCCAACAAGCGAGGGATGAGATGCTCGAAGACAGATTGGCAATAGCAGAATTGAAACTTGACTGGATCGTTTTCACATAGCTATTTCTTTTCATAAATACTTTTCAAAACTTTCTGACAATTTCCTACTTCTAGGATTGTTGTCTCCTTATACTAATCCGCCTATCACGGCACCTTTTCAAAAATCAATGCAGCTTATGCTCAAAACTAACATTTTCATTTTTTCTGTTTTGAATACGCAAGCATCCCAATGATAATTTTGGATGAACATGTGCATTTGAATATGATTGATGTTTACCAGGAAAAACAGGAATGGCATTCGGGACATGTCCCAATTATTTGGACATCATCCTAAACCAGCATCAGAAGGAAGTTTCCCCAAGAGAGACACATTCCTCAACAAATCCCTCAAAAAGATTTTTCTTTCGAAAGAAGTCTTATTCCTCAGCAGGATTGTTCCAGATTACTGTCTTCAGAAGGTGTGATCTCCGCACCCAAACTTGGTCAGATAGTGCATCGGAGGATTATGCATCTTCCTCATTCCCACTCCAAAGGGCGTCACAGTCCGAACTCTCAAAACTACTGTTCATCCCCGAGCAGTAATCAAAGATCCTTCAATAGAACATCCTGGTTCTCAAAGAATTTCCCCAACCCAGGGTACTCAAGCGAGACAGAAGATCATCAACAACCACGATGCCTTCACTTCCAAATGGCTAGCAGGGATTTATTTTCCCAATCACAATGCCTTCATTTCTTGACGACTAAGCTGGGATTTATTTTCCCAATCAGGAGCTTGACACGCTCTAAGCTGCATAAACCATGCATCACATTCACACTCATATTCACATTCACAATCATGCATCATACGCATATTCATACACAACATAACTTGCATATTTCTCCTCTAGCTCGAGGATCTCATATCATACATGCATCATAGACATCGCATATTATTAACTTGATTTTTCAGGTAGACAGATGTCTTCAGCAAAGATGTTCTCACTCACATGCAGTGTTCATCCTGAATCTTATTCAGACAAGCAGTTCTCTCAGATATAATCAAGCCGAAGATTCAATCTGATTACTTACCAACTCAAAAACAAACATCACAGATCAAAGTTGATACCTCAGACGGTTCCAGAACGATCTAGCATCACAGATCTAAGTCGATACCTCAGACGGTTCCAAAACGATCTAACATTGCAGATCAAAGTCGATACCTCAGACGGTTCCAGAACGATCAAGCATCACAGATCTAAAGCGATACCTCAGACGGTTCCAAAACGATCTAACATTGCGGATCTAAAGCGATACCTCAGACGGTTCCAGAACGATCTAACATTGCAGATCTAAAAGCGATACCTCAGACGGTTCCAAAACGATCTAACATTGCAGATCTAAAAGCGATACCTCAGACGGTTCCACAATGATCAAAATCTAAAAAAACTTTGGACAAGTTCCGTAACGATTATCTTCCAAGACTTAAAGCGGTAACCTTGGACGGTTCCGAAACAGTCAACACAAAGACTTTCAAATCCTTCATCAAGATATAATCAATGAATTCATTCTGATAACACATTCACCAGGTGGCATCTGAAAGCCCATCTCAGGTAATGTTTCAATCTGCCAACAACATTTCGCAGACGACATTCAAATGCAGCTTCCAACATCTCTTCTGATCAAGGTAAGTGCAAATTTTCAGGGCATCTAATTATTCAATCATCTTCTACCTTCAGATTTCAGACAATCTCTTCAGGTTTAAGAAGATTGAATAGGGGCAACTGTTATACCCCAAAATTTGCCCACATCTTTTTTCAAGAAAACTCCAATCTGAAAATTAAGAGTTTCATATAATCATGGATTTTTATTTCAAATATCCTAGCATATGAAGTACTTAAATTTCAGAAACTTTTCTTATACAGTAGCTTGGCTTACAGAGGAATTTATTCTTACGCAAACGCCAAATACTGTTCATTACATCACAAATACTATTTATTTATTTACAGATAAATAGTACTAACACAATCATGCAGAGTTAACTCTTTTTGCAGGCGCAGAAGCAGGAAACTCACACTATACTGGTAACAATTGTTTTTGGTTTCCCACTAACTTTTGTACTATATTCCATTATTTTCAAAATCTTTTCAAATCTCTTTTTCAAAAATCAAATCTTAACTTGTGTGTTTTCTGCCAGTCAAATATTTCTATTTCTGTGCAGTAAACAATTTTCAGGTTATTATCGGTAATTTTGCCCGCATACCGTAAATATCAGTTATTTATTATGTTTCTGTTTTCTAACAAGTCATGTAAATAAATTTTCATGCTTCACACCAAACAAAAACAAAAATAACAACAAAAAAAAAAGAAAATTAACTTTGACGGTTGATTTTTCACTTTAACTGCTGCTTCAGTACACGAACAGTCGGTTGACAGACAAACTGCAGACAGTACAATTCACAGTGATTTGTACAATCAATCAAATCAATCATTCACAATTCAAATTTCCAAGATTTTTGTGTTAGAAGTCTTCTGAATATCACATGATTAGCAGAAACTCAACACTGCACAAAAATCAGGTACGCTTAACTGCCTCCTATACAGACAGTCCCTAATCAGGGTTTTTCTTGTTTTAACAGGAGCAACAAGTTTTGAGAGCTCAAATGGATTTCATATACATCCATACATCTCAAAGTACCATCATACAAATTTTCAAACTTCAATTCACTCAGACGCACCGTCAGCAGCTCAAACAGTCAACAGACGACCCGTTTGACCAAAAAAGTCAACTGACAGTCAAAAATGAAATTTTTTGTCAAAGTCCATATTTTGTCAAAGGATTCAACATTTGATCATTGGATGATCACAATTCATCAAGGAAAGATCAAAAATCAACAAAACCCTAAGATTCAAAATTAGGGTTTTTGCCTGAAAAGTCAACTCAACTTTGACTGATCATAACTCTCTCATCCTTCATCCAAAAAATGTCAACCAAAGCTCATTTTGAAGGAAATTCAATTATCTTTCAAATGCAATTGATCCCATGGTCATAGCATTCACCATTTGAAAAATATGGCCAAAGACATTACAGGTCATTTTCAAAGTCAACAAAAAGACACTTTTTTCAAATGGACACACAAGGAGAACCAAAAATCATTTTGATATGAGACCAAAGACATTGGTTAGAGGACTCTTTGAGGTTTCCAAAAAGTGCAAGATCTCCTTCATATGACAAAAATTGAAGGATTTACACCTTGTTGAAGTTGGCTAAATTTTGGGAAAATGCATGAAATCAACATTGCTCAAAAATGTTTTTTTTCCAAAAGATGCCAAGTTTTTATGGTCCAAACATCTTTGCCATGTTACTATGGGCCTCCCACGACCAAGATTAAGCCCATACCTTTATTGTCCATTTTTTGCATGATTTTATCTTACTTTAAGATTAAAATTAAAAGGAAAATGCATGGATAATGGTAGCTTGATCTCCAAGCATGACTCACCACAAAGAATCTTTTATTTTTCTGCAAGAATTGAAGAGCAAGGCAAGAGCATTGAATGGAGTCAAGGCTTAGTCAAAATTCAAGGTTTTTAAATATTAAAAAACCAAACTTTCAACAAAGGCAACAAAGCTTCTTGCTTCACTTCCAAGCAGCCTTTGGGCTATAAAAGGAGCTCTTCTACATCCACAATAGGGGGAGACACGAATTCAGAAGCATAGCATAGCATATAACACTTGTAATCACTTCAAAAATTCAAAGAAAAACTCAAATTCGAATTTGTAATTTCAGTCCATTTCAATACAAACTAAGCATTCATACACCTTCCTTAAACATCACTGAAACTATCTCAATCAATTACAAGCCTTGAAGCTCACTGAATCGAGCTACACAGGTCAAAATTTGTTCAAACTAAAATCAATTCGTATCTGGTTATTCACACATGTTTAACAAGATGTAGACATACTATTGAGTTTGGTTTGAGGTGTAGATCATTTCTGGAAACTTAATTGAAGTTTGGACACGTATAAACGAAACTGCCATTTTAGGGTTCATAGCTTCAAAATTAGGGCTTTCCAAATTAGGCTAAATTAGAGGTTCTAAATAGCACCATTAGATTCGCATGGACAAAACGAGTTGAATGGTACCATCGCGCCAAATTTATGTTTAGGTTTACCCCTATTCGTTATTTTGCAGGACATGTAGCTACAGCAAAAAACCGTCACTAAAACCTTTAGTGACAGTTGCAGGCCTAAGCCAACGGACGGAGGAAGAAGACGAACTCGTGGCAGCCTCTCATTGGCTGCCCTGCGCGCGTTTGTTTTTTTTAGATATATGATTCAGTGCTTTGCAGGCTATGTACGCATCATGCTCCCTCGTTTCAGTGACCACATGATCATTCCAGTCACATCATCTAACGCTCCAGATCACGCGTGCGCACCATGCTCCCTCACAAACAACCACACAGGATCAGTATCCTTTATTTCTATTTTATTTTCTATTTTTATTTTAATTTCTTTGCAAAATTGATTAAAAATAGTTTCAAAAATCCAAAAAATACACAAAAAATATTTTTAGACTTCTAAAATAATATATTATTTTCTGAAATAAAAATATTTTATTTTTCTTCAAAATTTCAATATTTTGCATAATTAATTAGTATATATTTATATATTTGCTTTTTAATTATTCTAACCAATCAAAAAATCATAAAAAAAATTGTTCTTTGTGTTAAATATTGTTTATATATCATAAACTAATTTTGTACATATTTAGGATAATTTTCTCTTTAAGCTTTAATTATTTGTGTAATTATTTATATAATTATGTCTTAATTAACTTAAAAAACCCAAAAACAATTTCAAAAATTCCAAAAAAAATTAGTTTTGTTCTAAAATTAATTGACAAACCTTTTGTACATATTTTAAACTTATTTTCTAAATTTATATCATATTTTCATCTTTTCTTCATTTTAAATTAATTAATCATGCATTAATTATATTTAAAATAAATCATAAAAAATCCAAAAATATGCCTTTTATTTCTTGCAATTTAAAATTCCTAGATAAATGTATAGGATGTCAAATTCATGTAAATAGGCTAGTTTACATTTCCCGCACAATCGATGTAATAGCGTAGATTTACTTTCCGCACTTTACATTTCCGCATTTTAATTTCCACCCATATAAACTGCGTGTATGTCAAAGATAAAACTGAACCGTTAGATCACTAACTTCAAAGATAAATATCTGAATTCAATCACAATCACATTTGCACCTCTTAGGGTAACCCCTTTACACTCTTTTCAAAAATCAAAGTTACATTACTACTGTTTCGAGTACAAAATCGAACCTTTTGTTTATATCCGATGATAGGATAGATTTTTAAAGGGAACAAGGATAAAGACCTTACAACTCAGGGTAGACCTCCTAGTTTGCTTGCTCAAAATCAAAACAAACAAAATTCTCATACACTGTTGTTTTTTTAAAAACGAATTTTCCAAAAGACAATATTTTGTATACATCCAAACACGGATCATTACAAAATTAACGATCTTTTCAAAACATCTTTCGAAAGATAAACAAGCATTTGTATATATCCGCACAAGGATCATTACAAATTCTATTTGCAAAGGTATTTCAAAAACACAGGTAAAGCATTCCGAATCAATTGAAAAGTAAAGCAAATGAGCTAAGCAAACTAAAGAGCCCATGGATAACCATGGATACAAAGGGTGCTAACACCTTCCCTTTGTATAACCTACCCCCTTACCCAGAATCTCTCAAAGGTCTTTTTTCTGTTTCTTTTATAAACCTTTCCTTCATTGGATAAAATAAAAGGTCGGTGGCGACTCTGTAAACTTTTTCAAAAGTGACGCGAAAGCGTCCGATCGACAAAAAAGAGTCAGTTCACGTATCCCACCCACGGAGGGGTATGGCCCGAAAGGACGGTCCACACTATTATTAAAAGATAGGTTTAGTGTGTTTGTGCAATTCAAATTAAGGTATTCAAAGTATCCTGAAAGGAATTCGTCATTAATCTCATTTGCATCTGATACATAATAATTGATGGGTGTAAATTAAGCCCAAAGGTTTTAGTGAATTCACTTGCTTTGAATTTTTTAAGTGATATCTTCATCAACATCTTAGTTCTAGTAATGCAACATATTGTAGCAACAAAAAATATCCGACATAACTTTTACTAATCTAGAAGTCAACACCTTCGCCAACACCTTGGCCACTAGCTTATAGAGAGATCCGGCCAAAAAATTAAGATAAAATTCTCCCAAAATTGTAGGTGACTCAACTATAGAAATAAGAGTGATAAAGTGGAAGGAGAAACTAATATGACTGATATTTAAAATTCTATAATGACCAACAATTTGAAACTCATATATCACTATAGAATAAGCTTAAAAAATACTCAAATTATCATGTATTTTAAGAATGTGTTCAATAAAAACCTCTTAAAAGTGGTACAAATTATATAATAAAATTTATCCTTGGAATGAATTCATATTAGACATTCATATTTTTTTACAAGCCAAAAATTTTATTGATCTGGAATATAAGAGATATTCGACCCTTACAACAAAAACGAAATACACAAGATTATACATTCGGTAAGACGATTTCTCAATCCACCCCATGAATATTTCATATACTACGCAAAATTTCAAAAATGCCCTCAGTTTCCGTAGATGCATCTAAAAAAGCACTCTTTTAAAAAAAATTGGTTTTTTTTCGTAGATGCATCTATGGAAGCGTTAAAACATAGTGGAACTTGAGATTTTTCCAATTAATTGGGAAAATCAGAATATTTCGTAGATACATCTACGGAACACTCTCTTTTCAACTCCTTCTATAGATACATCTACAGAAGATTTCATGAACTTCTCTTTTTAACCCCTTCCGTAGACACATCTACGGAAGATTTCTTGAACTTAATTAATTTGAGATTTTCTCAATTAATTGAAAAATTAATTTGGGATTTTCCCAATTAATTTGTAACTTAATTTAGAATTTTCTCAATTAATTGGTGTAATACGGTGAACTGACTTTAAAAGAAATGTCGTGGTAAGCAAGAGTCGCCACCGACTTTTATTTTATCCAATTTAATAGAAAGGCTAAAAGAAAAGGAAAAGACCTTTTAAGAAGATTTTGAGTTCGGGGGATAAGTTATACAAAGGGAAGGTTTAAGGCACCCTTTGCATCCATGGTTATCCATGGGCTCTTAATTGCTTAGCCCACTTTTGTTTGAAATGTTTGAAAGAGTGTCATGTGTGAATAGTAAAAACTTTGAAGAAGAACTTTAGCTTTTAAATAAACGTACTCTTTTTGAATTTGATTTGAAAAAAGAGTGGGAAAAGAGTTTTGAATTTGAATTAGAAGAAGAGCAAGCAATTAAAAAGCAATTACCCTTAAGTTATAACAAATGTTATTTTAGCTTTTCAGGGCTATCCATACCATAGGAGGGTAGGAAGTCCTTTTATTGGATGTTGAAGGGTCATCGAGTTATTGTTCGCCATAAGACTGTCCCTTGCCATAAAGAGGGTCGGTAGTCTAAGGGAAGGATATAATAGTCATTTTTAGGCAACAGGCGAGGATACCTTAGCAATGGGGACGAATCATCATTTATCGAGGCAACATCGAGGGACAAAATTGATGATGAATGAACTGAGGGAAACATTTGCTTTAGGTATCCTCGGAATCGAGGGTCTTGACTATTTTTTTAGTATAATTAGAGGCAACAGGAAACAGGCAACAAAGGCAACAGAGAGATTACCCTAAAGGTGTGTGGGTGCACAATCACGTGGTTAAGTTCAGTGATGTTATCTTGTAATTAGGTGATTCTAGATTAATTACAGGCTTGCACTCCCTAAATTACTAACCATGGCAGAAAATAAAATAGTTAAAATCCTACGCTATTACAATAAACACCTGCGGGGATGGGGGAAATTAAAAGGCGGAAAAATAAACCTAATCTATTACAGTAAAACTCTTATAGGGTAACAGAAAAATAAAGGCAGAAAATAAGAGAGAACAATAATTAATTTACACATCTTGAGCCTTCATCGCTCCTTGATCAACCCTGAAAGTTACGAATGAAGAGGAGAAAAGGTTATTGCATTTAAAGATCAACAATAAGGGTTAGCAAGACAATTAGAGATTTTTTATGGTGATAAATTCTAAATCTTGAGGGTTAATGAACTAACCTAAAAATACAATTAATGGTTTAAAATTAACAGACCTAAAAATAAAATCGAGGTTAAACATTATAAACCTAAAAATTAAACTAATTAGCCTAAATTATTTAACCTAATTGAACCCAATTAAATAAATCAAGAAAATCATTTATTAATGAAAACATTTGTAGATATTTTATAAAAAATAATTTTTATACGAAAACCTAGGTTTGTTAAAATATTAGTTAAAAGAAAACTAAGCGGAAAAAGAAAAAGAATAAATAAAATAGAGAAGAAAACTTAGCTTTGCATAGGTGTGGCGCGTGGCTGAAGGATCTTGGTTAACCCTGAAAATTAATGATAAAAGGAATTGGGTTAGTGTATGGAGGATCTATTGACAAACCTCACAACCCTGATTAGGGCACAAGTTAACCATGGTTAATGGAATAAAACCTTAAATTAATTAATCAACTTACAAGGAAACATATGAAAAATAATATTATAAAAACAAATATTTTAATGTCATAAGAAAAGTCGAACCTTCGATTAAATAAAGCAAATGGCTATACATTTATTAAATAAAAGGTTTAAATAGTTTAAGTAAAAAAAACAAAAGAAAACAAGGAAAAAGAATGAATAGGTGTGGATGGCCTTTGAGGTTGCATGGTATAGTCTTGCGCTTTGATCCCTTGGATCTGGTTACAGTGGTGCATCCATTGGCTGGGACGTGAGGGTGCACCGTGGACACGCAAAGGTTGGGCACGTTGAATCTGCAATCAAGGATTTCCAAAGAAAATAAGAAAAAAAATACATGCCAATGCCAGTGTAAAGGATCGAACCCATTGCCTTTATGTCACAGATCCTACTGTCTGGCCAACCCTGCTGCACTATGTTCGCTGTACACCATACAAACAAGAAGCAGTAAATATTAAAATAATGACAAAAACATCACATTCAAATGATGGTCAAACATGGGCCCAGCAGTTTCACGCGCAGCCAATGAGGGAGGGAAAGAGAATCTGATTCCATTGACCAACCAACCGGATGCGAGCGCGTGTTCCAAAAAGGTCCAAGGGGACTGTGTATCGTCTTCCTCCTTGGACATGGCATTTAGCTACGAAATCCCTGTGAATTTGCTACGACTTGGCTGCACTTCTTTTGTAGCAAAACCTGCAGATTTCAAACTTAAAAAAAACGATGAACCCGTTAAAGCTAAGCACATGGTTCGATTTAAAATGGCCTTATGAGAATCATGGTGGCCTTCGTTTGGCCTAATAACACTTGTAAACACGAAAACGACGATGTAGTGCTCTTGTGCCCTAACAATGGCATCTTCCATTAGGGACGTTAAAGCTTCGTGTTAATGATTCAATCCTCCCCTATATGGTGCCAGGAACTCATTCATGTGGTTAGTTCGTATTGAAACACAATAAAACGCAAGATTATGAAAATAAAAATATGCATGAAGATGATGAATCTCATATGAATGTTTCAGGCGCCATGAAGCTTAACCAACCATGTATCCCTTCTCTACATTACCTCAGGAAGGGAGTAGGATGATTTTTTTCTTTGAAACCCTCTTGAACTTGCAACACGATTTTTACCTTTCTTTGAGATTTTGTACTCTTTAAACCCTATTTTCCTTGGCTGCCAAACCTCTATTTTTTCGTGCTCTTTTGCTCAGAATATTTCATATATATAATGCAAGAGAACTAGGTCAACAAAAAGATCCAAAAGAAGCCCATGATTAAATGACAAATTTGATTGGAAAAATTATCCAAAACTTGCTATTTTGAGCTCAATTGTGTATCAATCAACTTCAATTCTTTTCCTTGGCCTTCAAGATTTATATTTGATGAATATTTTGATTGCAATCACAAGCCATGCATTTATTTGATATTTATTTGATTTATTTTCATTTTAAATGGATATCAATCAAAACAAATAAAAATAAAAATCCAAAAATCATGTAGAATGAAATTCTTTGATCATCCATATTCTTCTTGGGCCTTTATATGATTAGGAGTTAAGGCCTTATCCATGGATCCATTAAACTTACGTTTTATTTGATTTATTTAACATTTAAATGAATCAAATTCAAATAAAATATAAATAAATGTAATAAAATTAATATGATGGATTTAGAGGTCCTTATTTAGGTCATAATGATGTTTGAAGTCCAAAACCTAGGCCCATTAGCTTAAAAGACCAAAATTGGCCAATTAGGTTTTGTGTATTTCTTGAAATTTGACCAACTTGTGCGCTTCATATCTCCCTCAATATTTATCCTATGAAGGTTTTCTAGGACTTTTTGGAAACCTCAAGATGTCCTAAACAAGCCACTTTGGAACATATTTTGCATTTGAGGATTTTATCTTGATGATATGGCCTTTGACAGAAAACAGCTTTTTGCGAGCTTCTAGAAGGACCTGTAATGTTTTGACTTATATCTCTTATGCGAAAGTATTTCTTGACCTTGGGCCCAACATCAAAGTTGTAGAGAATGAAATTTCCTTGAGAATAGGCTTTGGTTGGGAAATTTTTGATAAAGTATGAGAGAGATATGATCAGTCAAAGTTGGGTTGACTTTCTCCTATAAACCCTAATTTAGAAACTTTCCCTTTTAATGATTTTTGAGCTTTTCTTGATGAATCTTGATCAACCCTTGATCAGATGATGAATGTGACTTCAAAATTTTGATGTTGACCAAAAATCAGGAGTTTTCACTGTGATTTGACCATAGTTGACTTTTAGGTCCAATCGGTCGATTATTGACCATTTGAGCAGTTGACTGAGCAACCTTATGAACCAGAGCTTGAAACTTGGCATGAGGATCCTTTGAAGCATATGAGAGGCCATGGGATCCATTTGAGGTCTTAGAACTTGATTTTACTTTGAGAAAATCAAAACCCTAGTTGTGGGTTGATTGTTTACGAGATAAGTGAGTGTGCCTGATTCTTGAGCAGTTGAAGATCATATGAGTCAAAATTTTGAAATATGATGGGCAAATTTTGGGGTATGACAATTGGGAAAATCCCACGCTTCGTATATACTATGAACTTAATTAATTTGAGATTTTCCAAAATAATTTGGGAAAATTCCAATTAATTTGTAACTTAAATTGAGATTTTCCCAATTAATTGAGAAAATTTTAAATTAATTAAGTTAATGAAATCTTCCGTAGCTACATCTACGGAAGGGTGTGTTCCGTAGATGTATAACGCTTCCGTAGATACATCTACGGAAGCACGAGGATATTTTAATCAATTCAATGGTGCGTAAGAAGTCCATGGGATGGATTGAGAAATTGTCTTCTGTAAACAATGATTCAAATTAAATTGTCAATCATTCCAACCCTAGTTAAACCTCCACTAATTATTTACAAGTCTAAATCTTAATTAAGACTAAACTAAAAACCTACCGGGATTTAACTAAGCAAAAGAGATGGGAAAAAGTCATTTAAGTTGACCAAAGTCAACTTTAACGACTAGGGGTATTTTAGGCACTTTATAAAATATTGAAAATATTCACAAAAATAAGGAAAGTAAATTCTAAACTATTAAGAAAAAAATCACAAGCATTTTGGTATTTTTTATTAAGCTTGAAACTATTTTTGAATTAAAAACTAAGTATTTTTATGTCATTTTTTCTAAGGGAGAATTTATCAATTAATGACTAAAGGAAATCCTAAAATCAACTAGTTAAAACTAACAAATTTTATTATTGATTTTTTATGTCTTTTATTATCTAAAAAACAAGCAGTAAAAAAAACTAAGTAAAAAACTTAAAATCTAACATGAAAATAATATGGATCCAGGGGTGTGAATTGAAATTAAAGGTGTGATTAGCGAAGGCGCAGGCCCAGGGAAAGTGAGGCCCAAGATGGATTTTTATTTCAGCTTCTCCATTCAAAAAACGGGTGCAATGGGCCTTCAGTGGGTGCACCAGCAATTTCGTACTTGGCCCATGGTTATTTGGTCCAGCAGATTTTATTAATTCACTTATTCCACCTCCATTTCAATCTTTTTATTTTATTAGATGGTTTACAAAAGAATGTGACATGCAACAGACAAGAAAACAAATATCAATTGGTCAAACGGGCATTAAGTGGAATAAGACAAAAGTAATCCCATGCTATGTTTGGGAGTTTGGGGGAGGGGAGGGGAAGGCTTCCAAAAACAAAATTTTAAAAAAATGTAGGAAAATATTTGACATTTTTTGAAAAAATGATTTTGTTTAGAATGATAAAAGAGTCATTATCATTACTAAATTTTTAATTTTCAAAATAATATAACAACCTAAAAGATATTTAGAAAATTTATGTAAGCCCTTCAAAACCTTCCTTCAATACAATTTTTGAGCTCCCATTTTATGGGGTTTTTGGTGTTATGAATAAACTCAAACCCTCCAAAACTCTCCTACCCAAAATCTTTTTATCTTTTTCACTCAATTCTTCCTATTTTTCAAAACCCTCCCCTCTCTTTCCCTCCAAACTCCCAAACATAGCCTGAGCCACTCACAGATTGAAACCTCGTTTCCAAATATTGAAAATAAAACAGATTTGCAAGAGTATGGGAGAGGGCACCAATACACGCGTGACAGCTCATCAAAACGGAAAAGGAATAGCATACACCTGCAGACGCCGGATATACCTTCTCCGATCGTCTTCCCCTGCCGCCCCTCACCGAAAAAACGCTACCTCGCCTAAAAATTTATAAAGCCACCACCTTCCGACTATTTCTTTTGCTCTGAGTTCAAATATGTCCTTAGTTTCTTCTAATTCTTTCTCTAACTCACAAACCGAAAATATTTGCAAAACCCTAACTTATACAAACCTCCATGGAAACTCAAGATCTTTATATCAAATTAAACCTTATTCCTCATGGAGTCTAAACACGCAAATAACACATTCAAACTGCGAGAGTTTCATTCATAACCAAACATATTCAGGCTTCACAACAATCGTCATGCAAATGCAGCCTATGCTCTTAATTCATGTTACTAGTATGCTCAAGAGGTTTGAGAAAAAATCACCTGGAGAATCTTGAGTTGAACGAACAAAGAAGATTAGTGCCGCTTCCTTCCTTAGTAACGATGAGAATGATAAGAGATCTTTGAAGCTTCTATGTGATGAGAAATAAACTCATCTTGTTCTCGACCTCTTGGAGAAACATGCGCGAAGAATTGCATCAGAACCTTACATCATGCATGAACAGGGAGGAGAATCTTGAGCTCAGAATCTTTCTCCTTCTCGAACAACTATGGGGAGAGGACATAGAGCTTGCCAATCTTCATGGCAGAGTCAAGAAGCTCCTTATAATACTGCAGTCGTTTTCTATTATAGAGAGTAAGGTCGGTGACGGTGATTGATGATGATGGAAGTTGGAGGTTGGTGATGGAGATGAGAAAAGAAGAGGTGAAGGTGGTGGTTATTACGATTCAGTTATGGTAGTTGGTGGATTTTGTTACAGTGATGAAGATGAGAGGGAGAGAAGAGTGAGATGATGAGAGTATGATTTAAAACTGTGAGAGAAAAAATCTGAAGAATGAAATCGTGTGTCTGAAATGTGAAGAGATCTTAGCTTATATATGTGGAAGGTGCATGTGAGTTATGGTGGAATGGATGTAGTGTATAATAATCCTAACACTTAATGAGCAACTGTTATGCATATTTTGTAAACTCTCTTGGTGCTTTCATGTATGGTGAATTTTGCATAGCTATTATGGTGTGTTGCATGTAGTGTATCCTCTACTCTAAATCAGGTATGAAACGCGTTTGAAGCAAGCTTTCCACGTGCTTTCTCACATTCAGACTCATGCGTGGCCAACTGGAGTAACATGCCAATGAATTTCACCTGCATGCCGACACTCTCAAGTCTGATACCTCAGCCTAATCATTATGGCCAAGATGCCTACTTCACTTGTTCATATCTTCGACTACAGTTCATCATTCACTTCGATCTTGGGTTCAAAGCAAAGTGTACATGGGGTAGAAGAGGTTTTATATTGGGGATCTCTTGAAATAAAGGCTGGAAGTCACTCACAACTTTGCAATGAAATCACAATGTCTCAATCGCTTGGCCTACACGCGCGTGACCTGGATTTTGGCCTACATCTTTGGCAAAAATGTGATTTGGTCAGGGCACAACTTTGGACGCATCTATCTTGGTCTACACATACCCAATTGTTACCATCTGTGGCTTGTTTGAACGAGGACATGGCAAGGAGTAATTTGGCACCAAACTTAACCTCAATGGAAATTTGTAGAGCCTTAAAATTGATCTCAAAATTGGCATGCCAGGTGTTTGACAAAATGCACGCACGTGACTCAAATTTTTGCCTGGCCAGATGTACAACTTTGACTTTGCAAGGGTGAGACTTTGGAGCTTCATAGATGACTCAATATTCACCCAAATGATTCAATTCTTGTTTCATTGTGTAGAGGGCATGGAGGAGAAGAGACTGATATCATTTTTGGACCTGATGGATGTTTGTGCTTCTCTAGAATCAGTCTCAAAATTTGACACACGAGCTGTTTGTGAAAATGATTGCGTAGCCCAAAATTTTTGCCCAGCAAATTGCCATGACTCAAGTGGAATCTTCAAACTTTATCCCTTCATATCTCTTAAACCAAGCTTCAAATGGAAAAATGTCCAACTAAAAAGTTGTCCTCCTCCATGGGAGGAACAACTTTGATGTTGGAATGTTTCCCAAAACATTCCTCTAGCCGTCTCGGATGAATTTTCTGATTAGTCAATCTCCGATTCTACTTCAAACCAAGCATCAACCGAAGAAAATCAATTGCACACCCTCACATGAGCCTCATTCCATCTCACACTATAAAATTATCTCCGGATTAAATATTGACCAAAAAGTCAACTGCGGTGACTTTGGTCAGAAACCCTGATTTGGGAGACCAGATGATTTGCAAGCTTGTACCTTTCAATCATAGCCTTGATCTTGAGGATTATGAAACCCTAATTCTTGAGTATTTTGATGAAGATATTGCAACCTAATTGAACCTCATATTCATCTCTTTTATTCAAGAAACCTTTTGATAAAAGCTTCCCTCTTGTCAACTTTTTCTGAAGAAACAACTATGCTAATGAATGTATGTATGGGATTATGGCCTAAGTGGAATATGCACAAGCACGTCACAAATTTGGGGTATGACTATGCTAATGAATGAATGTAAGCTAAATATATGGGTGGGAAAATTTTGGGGTATGACAAGCACGTCACAAACACGTGATCAAGTTCTATCTTATAAAAGAAATAGAAGGATGGAAAGTAACTCTAAAAAAATATAATTTTCCTCATAAAGTTAAAACTTCTATCAGTTCTAATAACAAATTGACCAGCGTCATGCATAAGTTTTTTTACAAGTAGACTAAAGAGCCAAGTACGTAGGGGTGTGCAAAATATTCGGTTGTGATGCCCAAATTCATAATCAAATTCAAATCACTTTTAAATATCCTGATATAATTGAATAGTTATTAATCGATTTAGTTATTAATGGTTTGGTTATCCGTTCATATAATCCGGATATAATTAAATGGTTATTAACTGGTTAAATTAATTTGGATTCGGTTATAATCCGGTTATTATCCAAATCCAAATATTTTAATTCTCAAAATAAATTATTTTTTTTTGAAAAAAAAAATTCGGAACAAATAATTTGTAAAATTGATTTTTTTTAAAACCAGTTTTAATATCATAACCAAATCTATAACCAGTTTTGATTAAAATGTGGTTATGGTTATAAATTCAAACCATTTAAATGATTTTAAAATAGTTATGGTTTGATTTTTGAAAATAAGCAACCATGCACACGCCTACAAATACATTATATTGCTTCCGAAACATGAAATGTATCGAATAACTGTTTTTTTAAAGGAAATTCTATAAAAAATATTGAATCTATGGGCATTTGCTCTGTAAGAACAAGCATACACTCACAAATGAGTTTTTGATTCATGGCAAACATCACAAGCAACCAAATACAAGAGTACAAGTGAATGACTCAAAGAAAATAAAGTTTTGACCACCTTTGCATCTGCTAGGTCGACCTAGTTCACAATCAGGTCGACCCAAACTGAAGCAAAAATTGCATACTTCTGTTAGGTCGACCCAGAGCTTCAGCAGGTCGACTCAAAGTGAAGCAAAAACAACATGTCTCTGTTAGGTCGACTCATCCTCTATCCTAGGTCGACCTAAACTGAAGAAAAGTCTCAAGAATGCAATTTAACTGACTTTAGGTCGACCTAAGCTACCAATAGGTCGACTCAACTGGAAGCAATTACAACTTGGCCAAATCTACCTCTGTTAGGTCGACCTAACCAACTAGTAGGTCGACCTATCTGCTCAAAACCTGCCAAAATTAGTGTGTTTTTCTGATACTCAGATCCTGCTCCTTTATATATTCTTTCATATCATTTATTGCAAATTAACACCAACAACTGAAAGAGACACAAAGGCTTCTCATCTTCGATCTTCTTCTCAACTCCAACACAACTACACACAATCATTTTTGCGTTGAGGGTTTGCGATCAAGATCGATAACGTCCATGGAACGGAATTGAAGATTCCTAGTGGGTGAAGATTTGTGGGGTTTTTGGTGGATAAAATCTGCGGGTTTTGTCCTCCAAGATTGGTGAATTTTGGGGGTTTTTATCAAGAGGCTTCATCAAGGATCCAGCTGAGTGTGAAGATTGAAGAACAAGGGTTCAAGCAATTCAAGACATTGCAGAAAAGGGATCAAAGTGAGGCTCTTGGAAGACCTTGATCTGGCTCAAGATTAAGGGGGAAGAAGATTCAAAGGATCAACATAATTGGTTTATCGTTTATCGCTTTGTTATCTTCTTTGTATAAACTGCTTTCAATAATAATGAAAGACATCCCAATTCTCGTTTGGAATTGGGGGCAGATGTAGTCGTAGCGAGGACGATCGACGAAATTCCTGAACAAATATCGTGTTGTTATCGCTTTTATCTTTTCATTTACGTTTTGTTCGTATTTGGTTATAATTGCAAATTGATCAACGATTCAAGTGTTAAAATTGTGTATTAAGAACTTTCATAAACATCACAATTCACCACACATTGAATCACAATCAATTTGGATATTATCACCAAGTGTTTGTGTTTTTGCTTCATCCATTATCAAAGCATTGCAAACAAAGTTTATCAAATTAGAAGTTAATCGTTTTTCAGTAGAGCAATAAATTGATTCAATAATCTATCCTTTCATTGTTAATCCCAATTATTTTGTGGTTTTATCACATATACAACCTTTTCAATAGCGGTCCGGAATAGACGCAAGTCGATCCCGAACCGCTTTCGCTTAAGTTTGAAATAATTCCAAAAAACTCTGAGATATCTATTCACCCCCCCTCTAGATCCTTAAGCCTAGCATCTAACAAGTGGCATCAAGAGCCCTGGTTTATTCCGTGCTACGTGAAACACTTATTGGAAAGATGGCTTCCGGACCTAAAGGGGCTCACAATAGAGCTCCAGTTTTCAACGGTGAAACTATGGCTATTGGAAGGATTGTATGTGCGTTCATATCAATGCCATTGATAGGAACATCTGGACAGCAATTGTCAATGGTCCCTTTCAGATCACCATGACAAATGCAGCTGGTGCCGTTGTTCCAAAACAAGAAAATACTTGGGATGCTGAAGATGAAAAGAGATATGGATACGATTGGAAAGCGAGAAACATTCTAATCTCAGCTCTAGGAGTTGATGAATACTATCGTGTTTCTCATTGTAGATCCGCTAAAGCTATGTGGGACACATTGCAAGTTGCCCATGAGGGAACGGATGATGTCAAACTAGCTAGAATCAATACGTTAGCTCAAGAGTTCGAACTCTTTCACATGGAAGATGGTGAATCCATCGAAAACATGCAAAAGAGATTCGTACATTTGAAAAACCGTTTAAATTCTCTTGATAGACCTATTTCCAATGCAGTTGCTACTAACAAAATCTTAAGATGTTTGAACAGGGAATGGCAACCCAAGGTTACGGCAATAAAGGAAGCAAATGATCTAAATACCTTAGACATCACCACTCTCTTTGGTAAACTAGAAGAACATGAACAACATCTTAAATGCCTTGACATGCATGAGAAAAGGGAAAAGAAAGATAAGAACATGCAGAAAGAGGTAGAGAAGAAGTCAATAGCTCTAAAAGCTTCAAGCTCCAAGACCTCAAAGCAAAAGCTAGAGGACAGTGATACAAGTGATGATGAAGACTCCGATGATGAGGAAATGGGACTGTTTGTGCGAAGGTACAACAAATACCTAAAGAAAAATGGAGCAAAACATTCCGACAAAGGCTTGATCAACTATAGAAAGCAATCAAACAAGTTCAAACAAGATGAGAATAGCAAAGGAAAAATCAAAGGTCCTTGTTTCAATTGTGGCAAAGTTGGTCATTACAAACCGGATTGTCCATACCTTAAGAAGGAGAAAGAGAAGAACCAAAGCAAAGGTCACAACAAATCTAGAAGAGCCTACATAACATGAGAAAGTGATTCATCTAGTGAAAGCTCATCAAGCGATGAAGAAGAATCGGCAAACTTATGTCTTATGGCTCATCAACACAAGAAAAAGAAACGTGTAAGTCATCATAAACCCGAACTTGTAGATAAAGTATCTCATTCTCAATTAAAACTTGCTTTTGAAGAATTACATAGAGACGCAATTGAAGCTTTCAAACTTTTGGCCTCAAATAAGAAAATCTTTTCATATCTTGAATCAAAAGTTGAGAAAACCGAAAAGGATATGGAAGCTTTAAAACAATCTATGCTAGATATTCAAAAGGATAAAGTTGAGATAGATCCTACATCATGGTTTGGTTGTGAGACATGTCATATTTGGCAAAAAGAAGTAAGAGATCTAAAAGTCAAATTAGACAAGGCTCTACAACCAAAAGTGACGTTTGCGGTTGATCCGAATAAGTTCAAAAGATCATATACTCCTTTATATAGTAAATACACTTTTGTACCAAAAGTATCAACTAGCAAAACAACATATTCTCATCATATTACCTGTCACTATTGTTGCAAAAAGGGTCATACCATTGAAAAATGCAAATTTAGGAGGATTTTGGTTCCTAAAGGAGTATTTCAATGGCTGCCTAAGTGCAACAATTTATGTAATCACTACCAAGGACCCAATGAAAATTGGTGTCGCACGCTCGCGAAAATCAGACAGAGTCGCCACCAATATATTAATCCCAAAGAGGGAAAGGAATATCAGAAAACCTAAGATGAATAAGAACGAGGTCTTTCGACCAGAGATAGGGTACGGGAGTCGGTTACGCAAGGGGAAGGTATTAGCACCCCTCACGTCTGTGGTACTCCACAGGATCCACTTATGTTTGTTCTATTCTAAAGGTGTATAAATCTAAAGCTCAATGCAAAGGGAATGTATGCAAATGAAAGAAAAGAAAATGCGGGGAAAACAAGGTTTATAAATAGTTGTGCTCGCTTAGGCCCCGCGGCCTAATGCCTACGTATCCTTTTCAGGAATCAGAGCGTCGTAGTTCGGCTCACATGTTTTTGTTTGTTTTTGTGTTTTTTAGTTGAACAGTTACATTCGCACTCCGCTGCTCGACCTCTGGAGTCTTAAGCTGGGAATGGAGCGGAAATAACGTGTCCGATTAAAGGGAAAGAATGCCTCGGAGGCAAGAGAGAGAAGAGAGATGATTGGTTTGTGTTTTTTAGGTGTAATTCCATGATGGACGAAAACCCACTACAAGGCTTCGCATCACTTCCTTACTTTGTTTAGGTCTGAGCCTTTATTAGATATTTTGAAGTGTTTTTGGTTGGATGTCTTTTAAGGGATTTTATTTTGTGACTTGAATCATGCCTTAAAAGTTTAAGTGTTTAGAAATTAGAGAAATACATCAAAGCCTACGCCTCAATCATTTCTCTAAATAGCGGGTAAGAACATACATCGGGGCCTACGCCCCAATCATTTCTTTTCCGCTATGAAAAAAAGAGTATTAGCATGATTCGCGTCGTCCTTTTTTAGATGTTTTAAAGTTGAAAAGAAAAAAAAAGGGAAACTAGCCTAAAATGAACAACTAGCCTAATGTTATGATTATACCTAAATGTTAGGATTTTAAGGGAAAGAAGACTAAGCCTAAAAGTCATGAATTATAGGTCCTAAATCTATGGGAACATACAAGATAAAGCCACAATCATAAGCAAAAATCAATGTAAACAATGGTACAAAATTAGTACAAAAAATGACTTGAAGATGACTTGAAAGTATAGTACAAAAGCATGGAATAAGAGGATTCAAAAGATAGTGCAAAAATTAGCCTAAAAGTACTATTATTTCTATGAGATTTTTATAGGTCAAAAAGAATTCTAATCAAGCAAAAAGAAAATAAAATGATTAGCCTAACAAATCTAATATTTTTGTGATTATTCTTTATGTCAAACATTATGTTAAAGTCTCAAAATTCATAGGAAAAAAATTAGCTTTTATTCACTAAAAAGAAATCGCAAAAAAAAACTAATAGAACCTAAAAATATTAATGGAAACAGGTGGTGTAAACTGAAATATTTGGTGTGAAGAGCAACTGGGCGCAGGGCCCATAGAGTCTTGCCCAGAGGTTATTTTTGTTGCAGCATTTTTCTTATGCAAAAGGATGGTGACGGGCCAAGGGGGTGTGATCAGCAAAACGGCCCAAGGTTGATTTTTGTTATAGTTTTGATCCACGTAGTTATTCAGATTTTTCTTCAATTTAAAAAATAAAAGAATGAATTAAATAAATAATAAAATAAAAAAAAGGGAAGGGGGTTTAGGGTTTGCGTTATGACGCTCCCTATTCTCAGTCCTCACTCTCCTCAGACTCGCAACGAACGGCGCGGCGGAGAACTCATCTTCTCCGGCCGCAATCTCCTCGCCGCTAACACAAACAGATGAAGCAAACGCTCCTCCTCACGTCTCTCATCTCTTATTTCCCCAAATTCGTTTTCGATTCAAATCTACTAAAAACGAACCCTAATTTCTACATCGATTGAACTCAAACACCTCAGGATCCTAATCTCAACATTACACCAGGAAACATTCGGCATATGAAGAATGGTGAAGATTCAGAAGCATACCTGGAGGTGAAGAACACGCGAATTGAAGAGAGAGTCGGAGAGGAGAATCCAAGTGCGTTAATGCGAAATAAACGCAAATGAGGATGCTTCGATTTCAGGTGCGAATATTCTTAATCCCTTGAATTCAATCTTCTTCTTCTTTGCTTCTTCTTCCGTTCTTATGATGAGTGTGTTGTCGTTGTAGTTGAAGATAAAGCGAAGAGGATGATATTACTTGATGAAGATTGAGCTACTTTCACAGTTGAAGAATCAAAATGATGAACAAAGTTGTTGAATTGAAGGTTGCAGATGAAGATGAAGTTGAATCATTGAAAGATGAGATTGAGAGAATGAGAAGAAAGATGGTGGAGGAATTGAAGGTGAAGATGAGTGAAGAGTGGAGCTCTTTGAAGGTAGATGATGAAGGTTCTTGAAGATTGGGGAAGAGCAAAAATGGTGGAGATGATGAAGATGTGTGTAAGTGGATGAGAGAGTGGTTTAGATGATGGGAAAAATGGTGGAGAAGGCTTGAATGAAGGTGGAGAAGCCTGTTATATAGGTGGAGTTCTGAGATTCAGTTGCAATTGAAGGTCAGTTCAATCTCTGAATTTTTCTGTTGTATTTCAGTTAGAGGTTAGTTGGTTATGCTGTTAGGTGGTTGAGAATTAGTTACAGGTTGTTAGATTCTGTTATAGGCAGTTAGGGACCTGTTGGATTCTGTTATTGGCTATAGGTTGTTACAAAGCGGTTAAAATTCTGTTAGAAGTTAGTTTGAGATGTTATGAAACTGAGTTGGTTATATGCAGGGTAGTTAGAAAACTGATTTATGTTTGAGGTTGTTAGGGGAAGTTAGAGAAGTTAGTTATGACTTGACTAGGTTGTTAGAAATTTGTTATAAGTTAGTTGATGGTTGGTTAAATCAGTTAGGGAATTCTGTTAAACTAAATGTTAGGTGGTAAAAAATCTGTTAGTTTCAGTTGGAGTTGGTTTGGAATTAATTGATATGGTTATAAATCAGTCACAGTTTGGTTGGGTAATTGGGTTAGAAACAGTCAGGGATTAAGGGATGTGTATGTGGCTGTTAATGATGGCGGATTCTCAAGAGCTGATGTGCTGCAGTAACTTGGAGTTTGGATTAGGTTTTGACAGGTTGGAATCAATTGATTAAAAGATGAATTAGTGATAGGTGTTTCTGAATTGATTTTGTAGGAGGACTGATTAGAATGGGGCTGTTGTGTGAAGCTAGGTGCAGGGACCTATTTTGAATTGTATATTTATGGTCTGTGTATGGTGTGGTTTGCAGGTTTTTTATGTGTGAATGAGTTTAGATTATACAGGGTCTGTGTAGATTGTGTATTGGTGTATGGTATGAAGCTTTTTCTTTGTTTGATAAATGTGTAGGTGTAAATTTTTATGCAACTGTTTGGTTATGCTGTTTGAATGAAAGTGTGTTAATGGTTGTTGATTAATGATCACCTGGTTTTTACTTACTGATGCAGGTCTGATGCATTTGGTCTGTTATTGGCATGAACACGTCGCTCCACTTACACTTTGATTTCTTTTGGCAGGCTGTATATGGTGATTTTGGACAAGAGCATCAGCATGGCAACATTCTTGCAAGCATGAAGAAAACAATAAAACTCTAGAAGCAAACTTCTCTTTTTTTTCTTATGCAATACAGTAGCTAGTGTAGTATGAACGGGACTGGATTTTGTAATGTATAATAAGGTTGTACATGTGATGAAATGGTTCTCTTTCTTTTTTTTCCCTTAAGTCTGAATTAGTTTCCTTTTTCACTCTTGAATGAATGATGTTTGGATGGAATAACCAACACTTGTATGCACTTCAAACATTAATTTACCTCAAGTATCATGCTTGATCATTAGTGTTCTTTTTCGATCATACCATGATAAAAAGCTTCACAATCTAGACGAAAAAATCTTAAATTGCTCGCTTCGAAGAGATAAGAACGGAGAATTTCATGCTATATTGCCTTATAATCCAAATCTCGCTTGAGTAGGGAATATGCCAAAACTTTGGTCAAAGAAACCCTCAGATGAAAAGTTGTTGATTAGACTAGAGGTTCATATCTCAAAACCCTAACTTCACCGGTCATGATTAATAAAGAAACACCTTTGAATCACCCTTGAATGAAGATGAAAGTAACGATAAAACCCTGGATCTTCAACATCCTTGATCCTAAGTTAAAGTTATTGACAAATGTTGCACGATGAGTATAATGACCTAATGGAAAGATGCGTATGAATGCAAAACTTAAGCCAATTGGAAATTAAAATTAGATGGGCAAATTTTAGGGTGCAACAATTGGGGACCTCCCCCTCTAAATTAATTTTGCAGGAAAAGTGTCTTGACATTGCCGAAAGGTTGTGGTTCCTTGATAGCGGATGCTCAAGACACATGACGGGAGACATATCGCTTTTTGTTGAGTTTCACGCAAAGAAAAAGGGGTATGTCACCTATGGAGACAACAATCGGGGAGCTATACTTGGTAAAGGAAGTGTAGGTAACCCCTCTACCACAACTATAACTGATGTATTGCTAGTAGAAGGTCTTAAACATAACCTCTTAAGTATAAGTCAATTGTGCGACAAAGACTTTAAAGTAACTTTTACAAATTCTGGTTGCACAATAGAACATATTAAGAAAAGAGACATTATGTTTAATGGCTTAAGAGTAAACAACATCTATATGCTAAAATTGGACGAAGTATCTAAGTCAAGTACCAAGTGTCTAATTGCTCTAGGCAAAGACTCATGGCTTTGGCATAGACGCCTCGCTCACATTAATTTTGCCTTACTTAACAAGGTTGTCACAAAAGACTTAGTAATCGGCTTACCAAAATTAAAGTTTTCAAAGGATCATCTATGTGATGCTTGTCAAAAGGGAAAGCAAACAAAAACCTCTTTTAAATCAAAGAACGTGGTTTCAACATCACGCCCTCTTGAACTCTTTCACATGGATCTCTTTGGCCCTTCAAGGACTAAAAGCATAGGTGGAAACATCTATGGTTTTGTCATTGTCGATGATTACTCTAGATTTTGTTGGACAATCTTTCTACCTAGTAAGGATCAAACTTTTCCAGCTTTCACTCAATTTGCAAGGTTATGTCAAAATAAAATGAACACCAAAATAGTTGCAATTCGAAGTGATCACGGTGGAGAATTTGAAAACTATCTTTTTGAAAAATACTGTGATAAACATGGAATTGAACATAACTTTTCAGCTCCTAGAACACCACAACAAAAACGGAGTGGTTGAACGTAAAAATCGTGTTCTAGAGGAGTTGGCAAGAACAATGCTCAATGAGGGTAATCTACCCAAATATTTCTGGGCCGATGCTATTAGCACTGCATGTTATGTTTTGAATAGGATACTAATACGTCCTATACTAAACAAAACACCATATGAACTATTAAAGGGTAGAAAACCTAATGTGTCACATCTCCACGTATTCGGTTGCAAATGTTTTGTGTTAAATAACGGTAAGGATAACCTTGGGAAATTCGATGCTAAAGCTGACGAAGGCATCTTTCTTGGTTACTCTCAATCTAGTAAAGCATATAGGATATACAACAAAAGGTAACTTATAGTAGAAGAGTCAGTTCATGTGTCCTTTGATGAATCTTATGCAAAATATATCGAGAAAGGTATATCTTTTGATAGTGCAGACCCATCTACTGAAGACATTGTCAAGGATAAGGAAGACGAGAGTGCAAGTGTTGTGAAGAAAGATGCTGAGAAAGAGAAAAATGAGTCTCATGATAATGTTGAAAAAGAAAGCATCTCAAACAATGAAGAACTTCCTAAGGCCTGGACAAACGTAAAAGATCATCCAATTGACAACATAATAGGGGACATCTCAAAGGGCGTTACAACACGCTCCAAGATAAGTAACTTTTGTCATCATTTTGCTTTTGTTTCACAAGCTGAGCCGAAAAACGCTAAGGACGCATTACTTGATGAGCATTGGCTAATGGACATGCAAGAAGAATTAAACCAATTTAAACGGAATGATGTTTGGGACCTTGTCCCTCATCCGGGAGATCATCAAGTAATCGGCACTAGATGGGTTTTTCGTAACAAACTTGATGAAAATGGAGTTATTACTAGAAACAAAGCTAGATTAGTTGCTCAAGGTTACAATCAAGAGGAAGGTATTGATTATGAAGAGACATACGCTCCCGTAGCACGTCTCGAAGCTATTCGTCTCTTACTTGCTTATGCTTGTTCAAAAGACTTTAAACTATTTCAAATGGATGTTAAAAGTGCCTTTCTAAATGGCTATATAAATGAAGAGGTCTACGTTGCTCAGCCACCCGGCTTTGAGAATTACATGTATCCAACTCATGTTTATAAGTTGAAACGTGCGTTATACGGTCTCAAACAAGCTCCTAGGGCTTGGTATGAACGTTTGAGCAAATTTCTACTTAGTCAAGGATACTTTAGGGGTAAAGTTGACACTACTCTCTTTATTAAAAGAAAAGATAAAGATATACTCTTGGTTCAAGTTTATGTAGATGATATTATATTTGGGTCGACTAATGCAAAACTTGTCAAAGAATTTTCTAAGCTTATGCAGAGTGAATTTGAGATGAGTCTCATGGGAGAGCTGAATTTCTTCCTTGGCCTACAAATCAAGCAACTTAGTCATGGAACGTTCATAAGTCAAAGCAAGTATTGTACAGAGTTGCTTAAAAGATTTGGAATGAGTGAAGCAAAGGATATTGACACACCTATGGCAACAAATAGTAACCTAGACAAAGATGAGAAAGGTAAAGAGGTTGATGTGAAATTGTACCGAGGTATGGTAGGTTCACTATTGTATCTCACAGCTTCAAGACCGGACATCATGTTTAGTGTATGTATGTGTGCAAGATACCAATCTTGTCCAAAGGAATTACACTTAAAAGCTGTAAAAAGAATTCTACGATATCTACGTGGAACTACTACATATGGTCTATGGTACCCTAAAGGTAATGAATGCTATTTGGTGGGATTCTCCGACTCAGACTTTGCTGGATGCAAATCCGACAAAAAGAGCATCAGTGGGACATGTCATCTATTCTCAAATTCATTGATAAGCTGGCATAGCAAGAAACAAGTATCAGTTGCATTATCTACCGCTGAGGCAGAATACGTAGCTTCCGGAAGCTGCTGTGCTCAGATATTATGGCTCAAGAAACAACTCATTGACTTTGGTATTAAGCTTGATCGTATACCTATCATGTGCGACAACACAAGTGCCATAAACTTGAGTAAGAATCCTGTTTTACACTCACGAACCAAGCATATTGAAATAAGGCATCACTTCCTAAGAGATCATGTAGAAAAAGGAGAAGTTATATTTGAACATGTAGAGAGCAAGAAGCAACTAGCTGACATCTTCACCAAACCTCTTGCAACGGAGCAGTTCTTCAACATTTGTAGGGAATTAGGGATATTAGATATCTCTAATTTGAGCTAAATGCGTTTGTTTTCTTAATTTTATTCCTTTACCTTATATATATTGATTATGCTCAAGCTAACATTTCTCTCAGTATGAAGGTAGTTCATCATCAAATCAAGCATCATTCCACATTGACTAGAAGATTATACTTCATTCTACGAAATGATGACGAGATAACTACAATTGAGAAAGTGGTAACATGTTTGTTGTTCACTTCCAAAATTTTTATTGATACTATAATATGCTATCAATTAACATGCTTATAGTGACGTTATATATGCTTTTCCATATCTCATTTACACATATATGTTGATCATCATTCTTCATAATATATCACGTTTTGGACATATAAGCAAGTAGAATAAGCATATCACCAACATTCATAAGCATATCACTGCATTTCTAACATTTGAGGCAATTTAGGTCGACCTAATTCGTCTCTGCGTCGACCCACTGAAATTTTTTTCCCAATTAACAAAATCATGCTCAGTTACGTCGACCTACACCTCTTTTAGGTCGACCTAATCTGAATTTTTTTTAAGGTCCTTCTGCTAGGTCGACCCAGCCTCACTTTAGGTCGACCTACTGATACAAAATTTCCAAAATTGGGCCTGTTGGTCGACCCAGCCCATTTCCATTCATCTTATGCATATCCTTCTCATTCTTCCTCATTCTAAACCCTTGTGTACGGCCAACCCTAACTCTCCTACATCAAAACTCCTCAAAAATTCATCCTTCTCACACAAATCTTCAACAAACATGCCACCAAAATCAAGAAAAGGAAAGGAAATTGCATCCGGATCATCCTCTCAACCGGAAAGTGCTATCGCCCTTGTTCATCCTGATTGCAAAGAAAATTTTGAAAAGTGGCAAATGAAAAGGAAAATAGTCAAGCAATATGTCTATAACCCACATGTTGCCAAACGTATGCATATTCCTGATGTTGTAAATCTGATTCAACATCAAAATATTCACCCTTTGTTGGAATGTGACACTCCGTACTGTGAGAATACCGTTAGGGCTTTCTATGCAGGGTTCCAAAAGGAGGACGGTTGTAATTTTCGATTTAAGATGGGGTCAAAATCACATGTTGTTGACAAACAGGCCTGGATAAGCATCGTTGGCCTTACACTTGTGGGAGATGAAGTCCGTATAGAAGACGGTGAGATCCCGACCAACTATGATCATGTGGCCTACATGAAATCAATTCTCAAAGACCCTTCCGTCTTTGACAAGCCGAATGAAACAATCACAGCTGGTCACTTAAAGAGAGATCCTAGGCTCCTAAATTGGATCATCTCAAGAGTCATTCGCCCAAGAGCAGGAGGATTCTCAAGAATTGAATGAAATGAAGTTGTGTTAATGTATCTGCTGCAAAACAGAACGCGTGTACACTGACCATACTTTCTAACTGCCAAGTTCCATGAGGTACAGCAGAAAACTACTGCTCTATGTTATGGTTCAATCATTCAAACAATCGTGAACCATTTCGGCATGAAACTTGATAATTTGCCCTACTTCCACATGAAACAGTCTCAGGACTTCTCCCAAACAACCTTAACCCTCATGGGATACCACTGGGATCCAGATAGGAAAACCTACTATCTCATTCAAAAGGGAACCGGAAAGGTCATATACAACTATGACGATCCTACGGAATTTGGCCACCTTGCAGGTAATGAAGAAGAAGGCAATGATCAAGACATAGAAAATGATGATGATGATCACATTATGGAAGATGTTTCACATGATCCGGATCCAAATTGGCAATATGTTCCACCTCAAGAAGAGGAAATCCCTTGGGGATACACAGCTCAACCTCAGCCGGATCAGTCCAACATCATCTCAATGCTTGAAAGTATGCAAATCCGTCAACAACAAAACTTCGAAGCACATCAGCTCCAGTTCCAAAACATGCAACAGCTTCAAAAAGAGCGCTATGATGAACAACAAAGTCAGTATGCAACTCTACATCGCCTAGCTCAAGAGCGCTATTTTCTCTTTGTCCACTTGGACATATGTTTATGCTTCCGCTATTTTTCTTTTGTCCACTTGGACCATACTTTACTTTTATGCTAAAACACTAATAAACAACAAAAAATCTAAAAAACACTTAAGGCTCTCTTTGGACTATCGGTTACTATCCCTAGCATTTTGAAGATTCGAACTTATGGACTTAGTGCCTCTGGACCCTTATTCTGTTGTTACTCTGCTGTTATTCTGTCTGTCTGGCATTGGATTGTTGTCTGTTTGTATGTGCAGGTATTTCCTTGAAAGCCCTTGATGGTTAATTCCAAGGCATTGAGATAAGGATTTTACCCGGAAACAGCCGTTACTCTGCCCGATTTTCGTCAGAATCTTAATGAGCTTAATGCGAAGTGGTGCTAAGATAATAAGTTCATCTGGATCCCCAAGTGTTAATGTGTTGGTATTGATAATTCTAAAGGATGGGAAATCTACATTGACCCTTAATGTCAAGTGTTGGCTTCTTATTTGGTTAGACCGTTTCTTTCCTTAGCTTTTATTTTATGCACTAGGTTAGCCTCTTCATCTCCTCCCACTTCTTAGATTTTCAAAATCTTCTCCCTTTTTTCCAAAATATTCTTATGTTTGCAATCTTTTCAAAACCTTTTCCTTAAAAATATCTTTTGCCTTCAATGGCCTTTTTTCTTCAAAAGTTTAGACACCGTTAATTGTCGAAACGAGTGGTTATACCCTACGATTTTGAAATTGATTGATATAATGAGATCTTTTCCGCGTGAGAGAGCTAGTGGCATACTCGTTGATTTCTATCCGAGTTGGAGCCCTTCTTTCATTTGCGATGCAAAGAACTCATTTGTTCTCATGCTCAAGATCAATGGCTGAGTATTTCTCTCCGACGACGATAAATTGTTTATTCGTTTTTAAAACGTTTTCCCTTTAAAGCGGAACTACATTAGCTCTGACTTCTCCATTGCACCGAGGAGGTATGTAGGCCCAAAGCTTAACGCTTTGCCGAGCTTATTTTAAAAATAAAACAAACCATTTTTTAGCACACACAACACAGGTTTTCAAAAAGGTTCCTGTGGAATACCACAGATATGAGGGGTGCTTTAAACCTTCCCCTCATATAATCAACACCCGTACCTGAGATCTCTTTCTTGTTTTTTTTTTAAAAAAAACAAAACTTTGGGTTTTTCGTTCTTTTCCCTTTTCCTTTGAAAAAATAAAGTGCGGTGGCGATTTCAAACGAAATATTGATTCGAGTCAATCCTATGGCTTCGATATCAGAATTTCCCCGCTACAGAAAAATGGCGACTTCACTGGGGAATCAGTTTTAAGTGTGTTAAGCCTATTTTTGTTTATCTGTGTGTTTTTATCTGTATATACTGTTGTGTGCTTTGTTTGTTTATCTTCTTTTTTCTTTTCTTTTTGGTGCTCGATGGTTCCTCTGTGATGAGATAAAGTTCTAACCCGAACTTTGGTGAGTAACTTGAGATAGGAGGTGGTAAGACCAATAGTTGCATGTCAGGAGCAATCCTTAACATGAGCATCATATGGTGGAACCCCAATCAGTGGAGGCCTCATGGAAGGTAGTAGAGGTTGTTACGAATCATCGTGATAACGCTATTACTTTCAATAGTGAGTGTCCGTAGAAGCTGAATGGCCTAGAACCCTTTTAACCAATCTAAGGCTTTTTAGGATGTAGTGCAGAAACAAGATCAAGTACCAATTTGAGCTTGTTGTCATGCGATACTACGCTCAAACAAGGTCTTTTTAGGCATATTATTGGCGCCCATGAGCAATTGTGCGTGCCGGTAATATCCGATAGAAGATTGAAAACTCTGGGAACCTTTGTAGAACCCGATTGGCAGGTACAAAATTCCCTAGATCGTATCTTTTGGGATTGTTAGACCCATGGCTCCATGCTCGTGACGTCGAACCTTTGAACTATGATCTTATGTGACCTTGCATGCTCTTGATTGTGATTGATGCACAAACCATGCATTCATGCATCCATGAAAACTCTTTTTCTTTTGATTTTAAAGGAACTTAGAGGTCTTTCCTTGTAAACATCATAAGTTTCATCAAACTCAATGGATCTTGGGTGTTGATGGGGTGAAAACGCTAATCCACCAAAATGGATGATTGATTTTGATGATAACTTAATCGAAGCTTTAGTCCAATGTTGAGTGTTTACAAGTTAATATCTTAAGTTCCTTGAAACTCAAATAATAATAATTAAACAAATCATCTGCATTGCATGCATCATTCTACATTTGGTCCTGCTTTCTAAAGAAGTTTTCCAGAGCCTTATTTCCTTTCTCCTGGTATCATCAGTACAATGCTCGTGCTAAGAAGAAATGGAAAGCATCAAACAAGAGATTCTTGAACTCCGCAAAGAGGTGGTTACTTTGAAGGCTGGTATGGAGCATCTGACTACTCTGGTTGAGGCTCTAGTTGCTACCCAAGTCAATCCTTCTATGATGGAAGAAAGGATGTCAAAGCTCTTTCTTGAAACTCTGAACTCATCCTTTCCTAAGGGGAGAGTAGTCCGTACACCTACTGAATCCCATGGAGAGGTGGATATGAAAGCGCTTCTAGAAAAGGATGCCCGAAAGGAATGTTTGCTTGAAGAAGGAATTTTAGCTGGTAGTGCGAAGAAGTTTGGTAATGACTTTTCAAAGAAGAGAATCAGGGGAGGAAACAATCATCATCGACGTCAGCATGTCATCCTTGTGCCCAATTTAGTTCATGCAGTGCCAGATTATCAGCAGAGTACTCGTCAACGAGCTCCTCCACTGAACGAGCAAAATCAATCTCAAAAGGGGAATTTTGATCCCATCCCCATGACTTACACAGAATTGTACCCTGCTTTGATTTGTAAGAATTTGGTTCAGATAAGGTCACCGCCTCCTGTTCCCGAGAAACTCCCTTGGTGGTACAAAGTCGACGCTACTTGTGCTTTTCATCAGAATGCTCCTGGACATGGTTTAGAGGATTGCTGGCCTCTAAAAAATGAAGTTCAAAGATTAATCCATGCTGGTATTTTGACTTTACAAGATGTTGGTTCTGATGTTCAAGCCAATTCTTTGCCAAAGCATGAATGAATCACTATTGATGGTAGCCTGAAGTTTGTAAGATGTTTCCTTCAGCACAAGTCCAGATGGACATAGTTTTCTCAGTTTTTAGAATTCTTACTGGTTTTCATTCGTAATATTTCTTGTTTTTCAATGCATTGTTTGCATATAGAAACTTGTTTATTTTTGAATGTTAATGCTAATGCAATGATAATGTTTGTCTTGAAGTAATCCATTCGTTTCACTCATGTTTATTTGTTTTTATGCATTATGATACCAATTGCTTTTGCCAAACTCTTGCTTATGCAAAGATTGGAGGGAGAATGATGATCTGAAAACGCAAGATTTCTGGTTGTATGCTTTTGAATAAAACCCTGTTGATGATGTACAGGCATTGTTTCAAATTCCCAAACACCGAAGATATAAGGAAGATAATCCCTTGTTAACCCCTTTTAGCCTTGAAGTAGGAGTTTCTTTTCTAAACAAAAAAAACCCTAATTTTTAACCTGGGGCAGGGTAGTCAAGACAAAGTCAATGTCACACGATTTGTTCAAATCAAAAGAATAAAAAGGAAAGAAAAAAGAAAGAAGAAAAAAGCTCGCTAAGTCAAAAACTTGAAAACAAGTGACTTAGGCAAAAGTTAGAGCATCCCGCTGGACGACCAATTCAAAAGAATCAGTCCAGGCAAAAGTTAGGGAAATAAATAAATAAATAAAAAGAGAAAAGAGTGAAAAGTGAAAAGAAAGGACTACAAAGCAAAAGTCCTCAAAAATGAACAAATCTGTGTGAATACAAAAATGAAGACAAAAGGGTGACTGCTATCTCCAAGAAAGCTTCATTGGATCATTAATGGCACAAAATCCTTTTGAGAGATGAATACTCATGTTGAGTTGACTGAACATAGGACTGGAGAACATCACGAAGTTGGGGTGGGCTAAATAAACTTTGAGCCTAAAAATATTTTTTTCTGAAAACCGTGAACCAGGCCACGTTACAACCCTCAAAAGTCCTAATTGAAGCAGGGTATATTTCGAAAGCATACTTAAACAAGAAAGCGTTCCTGACTCCTATCGGTTATGCTGAAAACTGGTGTTGGTATCATATGCATACAAAAATCAATGTCATTCCTTAACCAGTGATTCGTTCACAAGGTTTTGCGACATCTTTTTGAAACTTCAAGACTTACATAATTGTTGCATTTTCATTATCATTCTCAGAATAAACACTTTTCTGCTTGTAAACATTCGTTTGACATCCAGGAAGTTTACATCTGATCATCAGTAGAAAACTAAAACATTGCCAGGGGCATGTTGTTTTCCCAGTATAATGCTTTTGCAAGTTTGATTACCATCATGGGGCAAAGCTCGAAGACTTTGTCGAGTAAAAGAATGTGCCAAGTTTAGTCAATCTGGGGCAGCTACGTCGAGATTTGACAAATCTCTCCAAAAATCTGTTGATCTGGGGAAGATTATTCCAAGTCTTCATGATGCCAAGGATCTCTATGAACCTTTTTGAGGTAGTTTCCTTTCATAGACCATGTAGTCTGGGGCAAGTTGTGAATCAGAAGTTACCTTGATCACCTCATTAGCTTGAAGTACAAAGGTTGTTGCCATGATTAGTCCAGAGTATGTCACTCTCTACCAAGGAGTTTTGAGACAACGGTTGACTGATGGGTTTTCTTTCTCACCTTGTGTTGAGTTTTGAACTAAAATCCCCCGCATGTTAACTTGTTTGCTTTGATGTTAACCTCTGCAAGTTTGGAATGGTGATTTTCTCTAAAGAAATTTTCTCTGATTCCCCATAATAGAGCTTGATGTGTTGTCCAATCTTTTTGATAAGAAGAAGATTATCTTTAAATTCCTCGCAGAAATTGATAATCCCCACTGAGTTTGTTCCTCATGGAAGAATTTTGCTTCGGTGTTCCTCCTCAGCTCATTTGTCAGGATGGAATTAATCCTCAGTTGAGTTTATTCCTCAAGGGGAAAAGCTTTGTTTGACCGTTTCTATCCAGTTTGTTCTTGGAGTTGAACTTTGGTCTCTTACAATACTATTTTGAACCTCTCTAGGCTGGGAAACCTAGATTGAGAAGGCATTTATTTTGCACCTCTTGAGGATTCTGCTTTCCTCAATAATGGAGAATTCGTTTGTGATTGATGTTCCTATCAGATATTGAAAGATTTATTTTCCAGCAGTGATGTTATTGCACTCCCTTGGAATTTGTGCTTGAAAGCAAGGGGCAGGTTTTGACTTTGAGCAACTTGTGTTATCCCCATCATGTTTTGGTTGACAACAAATGGAAGCCTCTTTATTTGAGAAAGTTTGTGTGTCTCTACATATCAATCTTATCTTCACAGCAAGTGATAATCTCTCAGGCTTTATGAACTTCTTGATTCCAAATGGAAGAAGCTCAGCAAATGGTAAGTCGCTTCAGTGTAAGTGACAGTTTGCATCCAAGTGGAAGAAGCTCAGCAAATGGTAAGTCGCTTCAGTATAAGTGACAGTTTGCATCCAAGTGGAAGAAGCTCAGCAAATGGTAAGTCGCTTCAGTGTAAGTGATAGTTTGCATCCAGTTAATGGAAGAAGCTTGGCAAATGGTAAGTCCCTTCATCAGAAGTGACAGTTCGCACCCAGTTCTTTTTCTCAAGTCATGTCCTTGATTAAAGAAGAAGTTGATCCCTGTTCTTAGCGGCAACTTATTATTCTCAGCAGTTCATCGTCAACCATTGAGGCGGTAATTCAATTCTCTTCTACCTTCAACTATTGAGTTGGTAGCTTATCGTCAACTATTGAGGCGGTAAATCAATTTTCTTCTACCTTCAACTATTGAGTTGGTAGTCTATCGTCAACCATTGAGGCGGTAATTCAATTTCCTTCTACCTTCAACTATTGAGTTGGTAGTTTATCGTCAACTATTGAGGCGGTAATTCAATTTCCTTCTACCTTCAACCATTGAGTTGGTAGCTTATCGTCAACTATTGAGGCGGTAATTCAATCTTTCTCTACCTTCAACCATTGAGTTGGTAGCTTATCGTCAACTATTAAGGCGGTAATTCAATTTGCTTCTACCTTCGACTATTGAGTTGGTAGCTTATCGTCAACTATTGAGGCGGTGATTCGATTTTCTTCTACCTTCAACTATTGAGTTGGTAGTTTATCGTCAACCATTGAGGCGGTAATTCAATTTTCTTCTACCTTCAACTATTGAGTTGGTAGTTTATTGTCAACCATTGAGGCGGTAATTGAATTTTCTTCTACCTTCAACTATTGAGTTGGTAGCTTATCGTCAACCATTGAGGCGGTAATTCAATTTTCTTCTACCTTCAACTATTGAGTTGGTAGTTTATCGTCAACCATTGAGGCGGTAATTCAATTTCCTTCTACCTTCAACCATTGAGTTGGTAGCTTATAGTCAACTATTGAGGCGGTAATTCAATTTGCTTCTACCTTCAACTATTGAGTTGGTAGCCTATCGTCAACTATTGGGGCGGTGATTCGATTTTCTTCTACCTTTAACTTTTGAGTTGGTAGCTCACCTTCAGTGGAACGTTGGTATATTTTGTTCATCGTCAATGGTACGTCGATGCATATCTTTTCATATCATCAGTGGAACGATGGTGTGTTTTCTGTTAATGGAAGATCGGAATTCTGATTCCCAAGTGAAAGAGGATGCATATTTTCTCATCCCCAGTGAAAGAGGATGCCCCCTTTCTCACCTCCAGAGAAAGGTGATGCTTTAACCTCGCTGATGCGAAATATCTTCTCCAGTGAAGTTTCTTTTCCCAGCGTCTCTCCAACAAAGTCTTGCCTTCCCCAGTGGAGTCCTGCCCACAAGACATTTGTTTTCCCCAGTGGAGTTCCTTTTTCTCCCCGGTGTTGCTGTGTTTTATCCTCATCATATGCATTCAATAAACATTGCATAGCATCTTAGGTTCAAAAATTGTGTTTTATATATTTAAGTCTCTTTGATTTCGTCAAAACGAAGATTTCCAATCATCGTATCTCCAAATCGAAGAAACTTAAATAGGGGCATTTGTCATACCCCAATTTTTGACCCTAAGATCATACATCACTTGCATTCAATCATTAATCAAGAGCACCATTGTGAAGCTCTATCCTTGATATTGTGATCGTCTCTGAGGGGAATCATCAAGCACTTTTAGCTTTTTATTTGTTTATACTAACCAAAATCCAAAAATATGCATTTTGTCTCTTTTGTTTATATTTTACAGGTAAAAGATCAGGCAAAAATCAAAACAGTGCAAGGAAGCAAATTTTTGAAAATTTGAAGAAGGAAATCGATTTACCTAAGAAGGAAATCGATTTCCCTGGGGCGAAAATTCAAAAAAAATAGAGAGGGAAGCTTGATTTGATTTTGGCACCTATTTTCTTTGACCATTTTTGTCATTTTACCAATTTTCCACCTCACCAAAATAATTCCCTTCATTAATTCCATTTTAACCTCATTTTACCATTTTTTACCATTTAAATGCCACTTTAATCACCAATTAAACACAAGTTAATTAACCAAGAGCAAATGACCAAATTGCCACAACTCTTGCTCTCATCCTATAAATAAAGGCCACTACTCTCTCATTTCTCAAGCTTTGAGAGCCAAAAAACCCCTTGCAATTTCTCTCCTCATCCTTACCAAATTCACCAAAGCTCTTTTTCTTTCATAAAGTTTGTGAGTCACATCTTGAACCTCACAAACTTTGAGCTAAACCACCATCCATTTCACTCTTTTTTCTTCAATTGTTGAGAGATCAAGATTTGTGTTGGTGATTCTTGAAGTAGATCTAAGTTTTGTTCAAGATTTGGTAATTTTATTCATCCTTATTCATCCATCATAATGTGATTCTTTTGTGCTTGTATGTGATGCATCTTTGATGCTATATTGGTCCTATTTGATGGTGACTTGATGGAAAATTCGTGCTCCAATTGATATGTGATCATAAGGTGTTTGTATGTTTGCTTAAGTCAAGTTTTATGCCTCCTAATGCTGATTTTTTGAAAACTGCACAGAGGAAATCGATTTCCTCCTTAGGGAAATCGATTTCCATTACGTTTCTGCGCCAGATTTGAAAACCTGCACTAAGGAAATCGATTTCCTCCTTAGGGAAATCGATTTCCCCTGGGACAGAATGTGTTTTTTGCCTTTTTTATGCTTGTTTTGGCTTCCTTCTTCCTCCACTTCATTAATATCATTGGATCTAGGATGTTGATAGGTTTGAAAGGACCAAATCCATAATATTAGATGAATGATATTAATGATAGTGTGAGTTGATTTTACTTTATGCATTTTATCTTCTTCTTCTCCTTTTTTCTTTTGATCGATGAAAGTCTTAATACTTTGAGAATTCTTATGGATTCTTAGTAAAGACTAGATCGTTACCTATTTTCTTTTCGTGCGGTATTGCTTTCGGAGAATGATCTACATATCATGTCTCTCGCATGCATTAGCACATAAAGTTTTGACCGGCCTTGTTGTAGGGTGATTTCTATATAAATCACTTGGCGATCTGCTTAACATAGCGCAATATTTCGTGTCCCGAATAAAAAAAGATCAAATATGGAAGAGAATTGTATGCGGTTGATTTATGACTTATGGAAATTTATCGTGTAGTCGCTATGATTTTATCAAGCTTCTGATAAGTTTCCATTGAATTTAAATCCGAGTACATCCTTCACTCACCATCGATCTTGATTACTAACTTTGATAACATACTTGACAAGTTTCAAGATGGTTATCTTTAACATCTAACAATTGACTTTAATTTCCGCACTTTTATTATATTACTCTTTATATTTCTCGCTTTATCGCTTTATTTTATCATTTCATCATATTTACATTCCACAATTTTCTCTTTGTCCATTTGGACGTTTATATTCCGCTATTTTCTCTTTGTCCACTTGGACATATGTTTATGCTTCCGCTATTTTTCTTTTGTCCACTTGGACCATACTTTACTTTTATGCTAAAACACTAATAAACAACAAAAAATCTAAAAAACGCTTAAGGCTCTCTTTGGACTATCGGTTACTATCCCTAGCATTTTGGAGATTCGGACTTATGGACTTAGTGCCTCTGGACCCTTATTCTGTTGTTACTCTGCTGTTATTCTGTCTGTCTGGCATTGGATTGTTGTCTGTTTGTATGTGCAGGTATTTCCTTGAAAGCCCTTGATGGTTAATTCCAAGGCATTGAGATAAGGATTTTACCCGAAAACAGCCATTACTCTGCCCGATTTTCGTCAGAATCTTAATGAGCTTAATGCGAAGTGGTGCTAAGATAATAAGTTCATCTGGATCCCCAAGTGTTAATGTGTTGGTATTGATAATTCCAAAGGATGAGAAATCTACCTTGACCCTTAATGTCAAGTGTTGGCTTCTTATTTGGTTAGACCGTTTCTTTCCTTAGCTTTTATTTTATGCACTAGGTTAGCCTCTTCATCTCCTCCCACTTCTTAGATTTTCAAAATCTTCTCCCTTTTTTCCAAAATATTCTTATGTTTGCAATCTTTTCAAAACCTTTTCCTTAAAAATATCTTTTGCCTTCAATGGCCTTTTTTCTTCAAAAGTTTATACACCGTTAATTGTCGAAACGAGTGGTTATACCCCACGATTTTGAAATTGATTGATATAATGAGATCTTTTCCGCGTGAGAGAGCTAGTGGCATACTCGTTGATTTCTATCCGAGTTGGAGCCCTTCTTTCATTTGCGATGCAAAGAACTCATTTGTTCTCATGCTCAAGATCAATGGCTGAGTATTTCTCTCCGACGACGATAAAGTGTTTATTTGTTTTTAAAACGTTTTCCCTTTAAAGCGGAACTACATTAGCTCTAACTTCTCCATTGCACCGAGGAGGTATGTAGGCCCAAAGCTTAACGCTTTGTCGAGCTTATTTTAAAAATAAAACAAACCGTTTTTTAGCACACACAACACAGGTTTTCAAAAAGGTTCCTGTGGAATACCACAGATATGAGGGGTGCTTTAAACCTTCCCCTCATATAATCAACACCCGTACCTGAGATCTCTTTCTTGATTTTTTTTAAAAAAAACAAAACTTTGGGTTTTTCGTTCTTTTCCCTTTTCCTTTGAAAAAATAAAGTGCGGTGGCGATTTCAAACGAAATATTGATTCGAGTCAATCCTATGGCTTCGATATCAGAATTTCCCCGCTACAGAAAAATGGCGACTTCACTGGGGAATCAGTTTTAAGTGTGTTAAGCCTATTTTTGTTTATCTGTGTGTTTTTATCTGTATATGCTGTTGTGTGCTTTGTTTGTTTATCTTCTTTTTTCTTTTCTTTTTGGTGCTCGATGGTTCCTCTGTGATGAGATAAAGTTCTAACCCGAACTTTGGTGAGTAACTTGAGATAGGAGGTGGTAAGACCAATAGTTGCATGTCAGGAGCAATCCTTAACATGAGCATCATATGGTGGAACCCCAATCAGTGGAGGCCTCATGGAAGGTAGTAGAGGTTGTTACGAATCATCGTGATAACGCTATTACTTTCAATAGTGAGTGTTCGTAGAAGCTGAATGGCCTAGAACCCTTTTAACCAATCTAAGGCTTTTTAGGATGTAGTGCAGAAACAAGATCAAGTACTAATTTGAGCTTGTTGTCATGCGATACTACGCTCAGACAAGGTCTTTTTAGGCATATTATTGGCGCCCATGAGCAATTGTGCGTGCCGGTAATATCCGATAGAAGATTGAAAACTCTGGGAACCTTTGTAGAACCCGATTGGCAGGTACAAAATTCCCTAGATCGTATCTTTTGGGATGGTTAGACCCATGGCTCCATGCTCGTGACGTCGAACCTTTGAACTATGATCTTATGTGACCTTGCATGCTCTTGATTGTGATTGATGCACAAACCATGCATTCATGCATCCATGAAAACTCTTTTTCTTTTGATTTTAAAGGAACTTAGAGGTCTTTCCTTGTAAACATCATAAGTTTCATCAAACTCAATGGATCTTGGGTGTTGATGGGGTGAAAACTCTAATCCACCAAAATGGATGATTGATTTTGATGATAACTTAATCGAAGCTTTAGTCCAATGTTGAGTGTTTACAAGTTAATATCTTAAGTTCCTTGAAACTCAAATAATAATAAATAAACAAATCATCTGCATTGCATGCATCATTCTACATTTGGTCCTGCTTTCTAAAGAAGTTTTCCAGAGCCTTATTTCCTTTCTCCTGGTATCATCAGTACAATGCTCGTGCTAAGAAGAAATGGAAAGCATCAAACAAGAGATTCTTGAAGTCCGCAAAGAGGTGGTTACTTTGAAGGCTGGTATGGAGCATCTGACTACTCTGGTTGAGGCTCTAGTTGCTACCCAAGTCAATCCTTCTATGATAGAAGAAAGGATGTCAAAGCTCTTTCTTGAAACTCTGAACTCATCCTTTCCTAAGGGGAGAGTAGTCCGTACACCTACTGACTCCCATGGAGAGGTGGATATGAAAGCGCTTCTAGAAAAGGATGTCCGAAAGGAATGTTTGCTTGAAGAAGGAAGTTTAGATGGTAGTGCGAAGAAGTTTGGTAATGACTTTTCAAAGAAGAGAATCAGGGAAGGAAACAATCATCATCGACGTCAGCATGTCATCCTTGTGCCCAATTTAGTTCATGCAGTGCCAGATTATCAGCAGAGTACTCGTCAACGAGCTCCTCCACTGAACGAGCAAAATCACTCTCAAAAGGGGAATTTTGATCCCATCCCCATGACTTACACAGAATTGTACCCTGCTTTGATTTGTAAGAATTTGGTTCAGATAAGGTCACCGCCTCCTGTTCCCGAGAAACTCCCTTGGTGGTACAAAGTCGACGCTACTTGTGCTTTTCATCAGAATGCTCTTGGACATGGTTTAGAGGATTGCTGGCCTCTAAAAAATGAAGTTCAAAGATTAATCCATGCTGGTATTTTGACTTTACAAGATGTTGGTTCTGATGTTCAAGCCAATACTTTTCCAAAGCATGAATGAATCACTATTGATGGTAGCCTGAAGTTTGTAAGATGTTTCCTTCAGCACAAGTCCAGATGGACATAGTTTTCTCAGTTTTTAGAATTCTTACTGGTTTTCATTCGTAATATTTCTTGTTTTTCAATGCATTGTTTGCATATAGAAACTTGTTTATTTTTTAATGCTAATGCTAATGCAATGATAATGTTTGTCTTGAAGTAATCCATTCGTTTCACTCATGTTTATTTGTTTTTATGCATTATGATACCAATTGCTTTTGCCAAACTCTTGCTTATGCAAAGATTGGAGGGAGAATGATGATCTGAAAACGCAAGATTTCTGGTTGTATGCTTTTGAATAAAACCCTGTTGATGATGTACAGGCATTGTTTCAAATTCCCAAACACCGGAGATATAAGGAAGATAATCCCTTGTTAACCCCTTTTAGCCTTGAAGTAGGAGTTTCTTTTCTAAACAAAAAAAAACCCTAATTTTTAACCTGGGGCAGGGTAGTCTTCAGTTAATTTGACCGAGTGTTCATATTTCAAAAAGGATTGTGCATCCAAAGGTCAAGCATGTCATATCCACATCAATGGTTGGATCATGGAAAACCACAATGGTTATTCCCCGCGCATTAAAAGGCTGGAAAATGTGAAACCACAATGGTTATCCTCCATCCGCCAAAGAATGAGGCAGTCACAACCCTCTCAACAAGTCAAGACAAAGTCAATGTCACACGATTTGTTCAAATCAAAAGAATAAAAAGGAAAGAAAAAAGAAAGAAGAAAAAAGCTCGCTAAGTCAAAAACTTGAAAACAAGTGACTTAGGCAAAAGTTAGAGCATCCCGCTGGACGACCAATTCAAAAGAATCAGTCCAGGCAAAAGTTAGGGAAATAAATAAATAAATAAAAAGAGAAAAGAGTGAAAAGTGAAAAGAAAGGACTACAAAGCAAAAGTCCTCAAAAATGAACAAATCTGTGTGAATACAAAAATGAAGACAAAAGGGTGACTGCTATCTCCAAGAAAGCTTCATTGGATCATTAATGGCACAAAATCCTTTTGAGAGATGAATACTCATGTTGAGTTGACTGAACATAGGACTGGAGAACATCACGAAGTTGGGGTGGGCTAAATAAACTTTGAGCCTAAAAATCTTTTTTTCTGAAAACCGTGAACCAGGCCACGTTACAACCCTCAAAAGTCCTAATTGAAGCAGGGTATATTTCGAAAGCATACTTAAACAAGAAAGCGTTCCTGACTCCTATCGGTTATGCTGAAAACTGGTGTTGGTATCATATGCATACAAAAATCAATGTCATTCCTTAACCAGTGATTCGTTCACAAGGTTTTGCGACATCTTTTTGAAACTTCAAGACTTACATAATTGTTGCATTTTCATTATCATTCTCAGAATAAACACTTTTCTGCTTGTAAACATTCGTTTGACATCCAGGAAGTTTACATCTGATCATCAGTAGAAAACTAAAACATTGCCAGGGGCATGTTGTTTTCCCAGTATAATGCTTTTGCAAGTTTGATTACCATCATGGGGCAAAGCTCGAAGACTTTGTCGAGTAAAAGAATGTGCCAAGTTTAGTCAATCTGGGGCAGCTACGTCGAGATTTGACAAATCTCTCCAAAAATCTATTGATCTGGGGAAGATTATTCCAAGTCTTCATGATGCCAAGGATCTCTATGAACCTTTTTGAGGTAGTTTCCTTTCATAGACCATGTAGTCTGGGGCAAGTTGTGAATCAGAAGTTACCTTGATCACCTCATTAGCTTGAAGTACAAAGGTTGTTGCCATGATTAGTCCAAGTATGTCACTCTCTACCAAGGAGTTTTGAGACAACGGTTGACTGTTGGGTTTTCTTTCTCACCTTGTGTTGAGTTTTGAACTAAAATCCCCCGCATGTTAACTTGTTTGCTTTGATGTTAACCTCTGCAAGTTCGGAATGGTGATTTTCTCTAAAGAAATTTTCTCTGATTCCCCATAATAGAGCTTGATGTGTTGTCCAATCTTTTTGATAAGAAGAAGATTATCTTTAAATTCCTCGCAAAAATTGATAATCCCCACTGAGTTTGTTCCTCATGGAAGAATTTTGCTTCGGTGTTCCTCCTCAGCTCATTTGTCAGGATGGAATTAATCCCCAATTGAGTCTATTCCTCAAGGGGAAAAGCTTTGTTTGACCATTTCTATCCAGTTTGTTCTTGGAGTTGAACTTTGGTCTCTTACAATACTATTTTGAACCTCTCTAGGCTGGGAAACCTAGATTGAGAAGGCACTTATTTTGCACCTCTTGAGGATTTTGCTTTCCTCAATAATGGAGAATTCGTTTGTGATTGATGTTCCTATCAGATATTGAAAGATTTATTTTCCAGCAGTGATGTTATTGCACTCCCTTGGAATTTGTGCTTGAAAGCAAGGGGCAGGTTTTGACTTTGAGCAACTTGTGTTATCCCCATCAGGTTTTGGTTGACAACAAATGGAAGCCTCTTTATTTGAGAAAGTTTGTGTGTCTCTACATATCAATCTTATCTTCACAGCAAGTGATAATCTCTCAGGCTTTATGAACTTCTTGATTCCAAATGGAAGAAGCTCAGCAAATGGTAAGTCGCTTCAGTGTAAGTGACAGTTTGCATCCAAGTAGAAGAAGCTCAGCAAATGGTAAGTCGCTTCAGTATAAGTGACAGTTTGCATCCAAGTGGAAGAAGCTCAGCAAATGGTAAGTCGCTTCAGTGTAAGTGATAGTTTGCATCCAGTTAATGGAAGAAGCTTGGCAAATGGTAAGTCCCTTCATCAGAAGTGACAGTTCGCACCCAGTTCTTTTTCTCAAGTCATGTCCTTGATTAAAGAAGAAGTTGATCCCTGTTCTTAGCGGCAGCTTATTATTCTCAGCAGTTTATCGTCAACCATTGAGGCGGTAATTCAATTCTCTTCTACCTTCAACTATGGAGTTGGTAGCTTATCGTCAATTATTGAGGCGGTAAATCAATTTTCTTCTACCTTCAACTATTGAGTTGGTAGTCTATCGTCAACCATTGAGGCGGTAATTCAATTTCCTTCTACCTTCAACTATTGAGTTGGTAGTTTATCGTCAACTATTGAGGCGGTAATTCAATTTCCTTCTACCTTCAACCATTGAGTTGGTAGCTTATCGTCAACTATTGAGGCGGTAATTCAATCTTTCTCTACCTTCAACCATTGAGTTGGTAGCTTATCGTCAACTATTAAGGCGGTAATTCAATTTGCTTCTACCTTCGACTATTGAGTTGGTAGCTTATCGTCAACTATTGAGGCGGTGATTCGATTTTCTTCTACCTTCAACTATTGAGTTGGTAGTTTATCGTCAACCATTGAGGCGGTAATTCAATTTTCTTCTACCTTCAACTATTGAGTTGGTAGTTTATCGTCAACCATTGAGGCGGTAATTCAATTTTCTTCTACCTTCAACTATTGAGTTGGTAGCTTATCGTCAACCATTGAGGCGGTAATTCAATTTTCTTCTACCTTCAACTATTGAGTTGGTAGTTTATCGTCAACCATTGAGGCGGTAATTCAATTTCCTTCTACCTTCAACCATTGAGTTGGTAGCTTATCGTCAACTATTGAGGCGGTAATTCAATTTGCTTCTACCTTCAACTATTGAGTTGGTAGCCTATCGTCAACTATTGGGGCGGTGATTCGATTTTCTTCTACCTTTAACTTTTGAGTTGGTAGCTCACCTTCAGTGGAACGTTGGTATATTTTGTTCATCGTCAATGGTACGTCGATGCATATCTTTTCATATCATCAGTGGAACGATGGTGTGTTTTCTGTTAATGGAAGATCGGCATTCTGATTCCCAAGTGAAAGAGGATGCATATTTTCTCATCCCCAATGAAAGAGGATGCCCCCTTTCTCACCTCCAGAGAAAGGTGATGCTTTAACCTCGCTGATGCGAAATATCTTCTCCAGTGAAGTTTCTTTTCCCAGCGTCTCTCCAACAAAGTCTTGCCTTCCCCAGTGGAGTCCTGCCCACGAGACATTTTTTTTCCCCAGTGAAGTTCCTTTTTCTCCCCGGTGTTGCTGTGTTTTATCCTCATCATATGCATTCAATAAACATTGCATAGCATCTTAGGTTCAAAAATTGTGTTTTATATATTTAAGTCTCTTTGATTTCGTCAAAACGAAGATTTCCAATCATCGTATCTCCAAATCGAAGAAACTTAAATAGGGGCATTTGTCATACCCCAATTTTTGACCCTAAGATCATACATCACTTGCATTCAATCATTAATCAAGAGCACCATTGTGAAGCTCTATCCTTGATATTGTGATCGTCTCTGAGGGGAATCATCAAGCACTTTTAGCTTTTTATTTGTTTATACTAACCAAAATCCAAAAATATGCATTTTGTCTCTTTTGTTTATATTTTACAGGTAAAAGATCAGGCAAAAATCAAAACAGTGCAAGGAAGCAAATTTTTGAAAATTTGAAGAAGGAAATCGATTTACCTAAGAAGGAAATCGATTTCCCTGGGGCGAAAATTCAAAAAAAATAGAGAGGGAAGCTTGATTTGATTTTGGCACCTATTTTCTTTGACCATTTTTGTCATTTTACCAATTTTCCACCTCACCAAAATAATTCCCTTCATTAATTCCATTTTAACCTCATTTTACCATTTTTTACCATTTAAATGCCACTTTAATCACCAATTAAACACAAGTTAATTAACCAAGAGCAAATGACCAAATTGCCACTACTCTTGCTCTCATCCTATAAATAGAGGCCACTACTCTCTCATTTCTCAAGCTTTGAGAGCCAAAAAACCCCTTGCAATTTCTCTCCTCATCCTTACCAAATTCACCAAAGCTCTTTTTCTTTCATAAAGTTTGTGAGTCACATCTTGAACCTCACAAACTTTGAGCTAAACCACCATCCATTTCACTCTTTTTTCTTCAATTGTTGAGAGATCAAGATTTGTGTTGGTGATTCTTGAAGTAGATCTAAGTTTTGTTCAAGATTTGGTAATTTTATTCATCCTTATTCATCCATCATAATGTGATTCTTTTGTGCTTGTATGTGATGCATCTTTGATGCTATATTGGTCCTATTTGATGGTGATTTGATGGAAAATTCGTGCTCCAATTGATATGTGATCATAAGGTGTTTGTATGTTTGCTTAAGTCAAGTTTTATGCCTCCTAATGCTGATTTTTTGAAAACTGCACAGAGGAAATCGATTTCCTCCTTAGGGAAATCGATTTCCATTACGTTTCTGCGCCAGATTTGAAAACCTGCACTAAGAAAATCGATTTCCTCCTTAGGGAAATCGATTTCCCCTGGGACAGAATGTGTTTTTTGCCTTTTTTATGCTTGTTTTGGCTTCCTTCTTCCTCCACTTCATTAATATCATTGGATCTAGGATGTTGATATGTTTGAAAGGACCAAATCCATAATATTAGATGAATGATATTAATGATAGTGTGAGTTGATTTTACTTTATGCATTTTATCTTCTTCTTCTCCTTTTTTCTTTTGATCGATGAAAGTCTTAATACTTTGAGAATTCTTATGGATTCTTAGTAAAGACTAGATCGTTACCTATTTTCTTTTCGTGCGGTATTGCTTTCGGAGAATGATCTACATATCATGTCTCTCGCATGCATTAGCACATAAAGTTTTGACCGGCCTTGTTGTAGGGTGATCTCTATATAAATCACTTGGCGATCTGCTTAACATAGCGCAATATTTCGTGTCCCGAATAAAAAAAGATCAAATATGGAAGAGAATTGTATGCGGTTGATTTATGACTTATGGAAATTTATCGTGTAGTCGCTATGATTTTATCAAGCTTCTGATAAGTTTCCATTGAATTTAAATCCGAGTACATCCTTCACTCACCATCGATCTTGATTACTAACTTTGATAACATACTTGACAAGTTTCAAGATGGTTATCTTTAACATCTAACAATTGACTTTAATTTCCGCACTTTTATTATATTACTCTTTATATTTCTCGCTTTATCGCTTTATTTTATCATTTCATCATATTTACATTCCACAATTTTCTCTTTGTCCATTTGGACGTTTATATTCTGCTATTTTCTCTTTGTCCACTTGGACATATGTTTATGCTTCCGCTATTTTTCTTTTGTCCACTTGGACCATACTTTACTTTTATGCTAAAACACTAATAAACAACAAAAAATCTAAAAAACGCTTAAGGCTCTCTTTGGACTATCGGTTACTATCCCTAGCATTTTGGAGATTCGGACTTATGGACTTAGTGCCTCTGGACCCTTATTCTGTTGTTACTCTGCTGTTATTCTGTCTGTCTGGCATTGGATTGTTGTCTGTTTGTATGTGCAGGTATTTCCTTGAAAGCCCTTGATGGTTAATTCCAAGGCATTGAGATAAGGATTTTACCCGAAAACAGCCGTTACTCTGCCCGATTTTCGTCAGAATCTTAATGAGCTTAATGCGAAGTGGTGCTAAGATAATAAGTTCATCTGGATCCCCAAGTGTTAATGTGTTGGTATTGATAATTCCAAAGGATGAGAAATCTACCTTGACCCTTAATGTCAAGTGTTGGCTTCTTATTTGGTTAGACCGTTTCTTTCCTTAGCTTTTATTTTATGCACTAGGTTAGCCTCTTCATCTCCTCCCACTTCTTAGATTTTCAAAATCTTCTCCCTTTTTTCCAAAATATTCTTATGTTTGCAATCTTTTCAAAACCTTTTCCTTAAAAATATCTTTTGCCTTCAATGGCCTTTTTTCTTCAAAAGTTTAGACACCGTTAATTGTCGAAACGAGTGGTTATACCTAGAGCTGTCAAATAAGCCCAATTTTTCAAAGCCCCAATTTTTTAGCCCCACTAAAGCCCTATTTTATTAAGCCCTTTGTTAATGAGAAATTTTTTAGGCCCCATAATTTTAGGCCCCTTAATTAATATGTTATTTTTGGGCCCTATTGAGGGGCCTTATTTTGTTTCAAAAATTTCATTTCTAGTTTCAATATGGATTATCATCATCATCATATCATCATACTAAATTATAATTCTAGAAGATCTTCCACCAAAATTTTCTGCCAATTTTTTTAATAAATATAAATAATTAAATTAATTAAATGAATTAAATGAATTAAAACTCCTACTATTTCAAAAACACTTTCTTAATTATTATAATCAATTTAAAAATTGATTCAAATTATGTATTTTGTTTTCATAACTTCGTCAAAAAATCAAAAAATGAATGGATAACTGCATCAAAATGAATCCACTATTCGATCCCACTAAAAAAACAACTATGGTTTAATAAATATTAATTAATTATTAATTAATTTAAATTATAGATTAAATATATATATTTAATTAAATAAATAAAACAATTAATCCACTACTCGATCCCACTAAAGAAACTACCATGATTTTGAAACTTCTTTCCACTATCACTATCTCTTTCTCCTTCTATATTAATTCCATATACTCTACATTTATTATAACTTCTTTATTAGTTATAAATTGCACTTCAATTTTTTAAAACTATGTTTACTGTTGAGATCATTGCTACACTCCATTTCTTACTACAACTAATAAGTGTCTAGGATGGTCAGATGCACAATTTAATAATTTAACATGTGTTTTGTCTCTGTTTAATACTCCCTCCTGATACTATTATAAACAAAAAAATTACATTAAATCTTAGTCACAAACTCACAATTATAAGCAAATCGTATTACTATTATACTATTGATTTAATTCAAAAATATTATATGTTAGTAGTTGATTCATCAACTATAGCTAAGAATATTATAATAAATTTTATTTAGATTGTATATGAAATTAAAAAAATTAATTACACTTAATCAATTTTTTTAATTGGGGCGAAAATAATGATTTTATTTTATAATTCTGTAATTGTGACCCGAGAGAATATTAAAATTGTAAATTACTACGACATAATTATTTAAATTTTTTAACTCTTTCCTTTTCAATTTCTTTTTCTTATGTAAAAACAAAATCCGAACATGTTTATCTACTTTTTTTTATTTTGGTGGATATCCATGATTTATTGTTTCGTTGCCACGTTCAAAGAAAGTTGAAACGAAATCAAAGAAAGTATAATCATCACCGTTACTTACTCATCCTTCCCAATAAAAATCATTTTAAAGGATTTTCAACATAGATAATTTTTCAGTGATTCAAGAATTCAACTTGAATTAAGATTTTATTTGATTTGGGGCCTAATGGCCCTCTTTTAAATTTTAGGGCCTTTTAAGTGTGGGCCCTATGTGTTTAAGGGCCTATTATTTTTGAATTTGTTTTAGGCCCCATTATTATGGGGCTGGGGCTCAAATTAATTGGCCCCATAAATTGACACCTCTAGTTATACCCCACGATTTTGAAATTGATTGATATAATGAGATCTTTTCCGCGTGAGAGAGCTAGTGGCATACTCGTTGATTTCTATCCGAGTTGGAGCCCTTCTTTCATTTGCGATGCAAAGAACTCATTTGTTCTCATGCTCAAGATCAATGGCTGAGTATTTCTCTCCGACGACGATAAAGTGTTTATTCGTTTTTAAAACGTTTTCCCTTTAAAGCGGAACTACATTAGCTCTAACTTCTCCATTGCACCGAGGAGGTATGTAGGCCCAAAGCTTAACGCTTTGCCGAGCTTATTTTAAAAATAAAACAAACCGTTTTTTAGCACACACAACACAGGTTTTCAAAAAGGTTCCTGTGGAATACCACAGATATGAGGGGTGCTTTAAACCTTTCCCTCATATAATCAACACCCGTACCTGAGATCTCTTTCTTGATTTTTAAAAAAAAAAACAAAACTTTGGGTTTTTCGTTCTTTTCCCTTTTCCTTTGAAAAAATAAAGTGCGGTGGCGATTTCAAACGAAATATTGATTCGAGTCAATCCTATGGCTTCGATATCAGAATTTCCCCGCTACAGTTAGGTCGACCTAACCAACAAGTAGGTCGACCTATCTGCTCAAAACCTGCCAAAATTAGTGTGTTTTTCTGATACTCAGATCCTGCTCCTTTATATATTCTTTCATATCATTTATTGCAAATTAACACCAACAACTGAAAGAGACACAAAGGCTTCTCATCTTCGATCTTCTTCTCAACTCCAACACAACTACACACAATCATTTTTGCGTTGAGGGTTTGTGATCAAGATTGACAACGTCCATGGAACGGAATTGAAGATTCCTAGTGGGTGAAGATTTGTGGGGTTTTTGGTGAATAAAATCTGCGGGTTTTGTTCTCCAAGATTGGTGAATTTTGGGGGTTTTTATCAAGAGGCTTCATCAAGGATCCAGATGAGTGTGAAGATTGAAGAACAAGGGTTCAAGAAATTCAAGACACTGCAGAAAATGGATCAAAGTGAGGCTCTTGGAAGACCTTGATCTGGCTCAAGATTGAGGGGGAAGAAGATTCAAAGGATCAACATAATTGGTTTATCGTTTATCGCTTTGTTATCTTCTTTGTATAAACTGCTTTCAATAATAATGAAAGACATCCCAATTCCTGTTTGGAATTGGGGGCAGATGTAGTCGTAGCGAGGACGATCGACGAACTTCCTGAACAAATATCGTGTTGTTATCGCTTTTATCTTTTCATTTACGTTTTGTTCGTATTTGGTTATAATTGCAAATTGATCAACGATTCAAGTGTTAAAATTGTGTATTAATAACTTTCGTAAACATCACAATTCACCACACATTGAATCACAATCAAATTGGATATTATCACCAAGTGTTTGTGTTTTTGCTTCATCCATTATCAAAGCATTGCAAACAAAGTTTATCAAATTAGAAGTTAATCGTTTTTCAGTAGAGCAACAAATTGATTCAAAAAATCTATCCTTTCATTGTTAATCCCAATTATTTTGTGGTTTTATCACATATACAACCTTTTCAATAGCGGTCCGGAATAGACGCAAGTCGATCTCGGACCGCTTTCGCTTAAGTTTGAAATAATTCCGAAAAACTCTGAGAGATCTATTCACCCCCCTCTAGATCCTTAAGCCTAGCGTCTAACAAGAAACACTTTAAAATCAATCCAAAAAACACTTTAAAAATAATAAAATAAATATAGGGAAAGGTATATATACGTGTCATTAAAATATAATGGAAGATGGATTAGTTACTATTATCATTATCATTAATTAAAATATTATATTTCGGCTGCTAAACATATGGCCTTGTTATTGAGTGAACCAATTACTAGGTTGCACAAGTATATTTTGAATAACAAATAAATAGATTAAGAGAAAAAAAGGGTGAAGAAATACATAAACCACATACCCGTCTCAAATTTTTGAGAAGTCTTGTGTAAGAAATTGAAATAAGTTTTAGTTGAGTCATGAAATTTTTTAAAGGGTCCTATTTAACCGCAAATTAATCGTGGAATATATGTTTGGAGACCCTTTTTACCATAATTTAAGCATGAAAAAATGTGAGGCCATGTGTTGTAGACCGCCTTGCACACCCTAAAAAACGGCCCTACCACATAGCCAACGCTCAATTCACAATAGCAAAATCCAGAACAAAATACAAAAAAAATTAAAGGGCAAAAACCGCATGAGCGATTGCCAAAAAAGACCACCCACCAAAAAAGTCAAAGAAAGAGGTGAAGGACTAGCACCAAGCTTAGGCTTGTATAAAGCAACCAACCTTACATTTCCACTATCCTTCTATAGAGGATCATCCTCTCAGTCCCATTAAGAGTAGGAGGTGCCCATTGATTTACCATGTAACCACCATGTAGCTACTTTCAGAAAGAGAACTTGATATTGTTCATTCATTATCAGGAGTAGACTCCTTTACATGTTTAACTTGTTGTAACTTGAAATTAATTACAAAAGTATAAGAGATTTAGCTCTTGAATATACAAATTTAGTATAGCAACTTAATTATTCAATTATCAAAGTAAACATGTGCTTTAGAAGTGGACACGACACTCCTTTATACAGGAAAATATTTTAGTTAAAAATGACAACAATCCCAAAGTTTTGTCATCTCTAATTGATTAGGATACAACGCGAATTAATTATTATTGTGCCAAAATAAGAAATCTTAATTCACGTTGTTGCACCCCCAAAATTTGCCCTCTTTCTCCGTGCTATAAGTTATGAAGGACGTTTATTTCGTCATTAAAAAATTGAAGAAAATAATAAAGAGTTTCTTATATGTGGTGGCCGCAATCGTTAATTCAACTGAGATTCATTGGATTTCATGCTGAGGTGTTCTTATGTGCTTCATTTCTTATCTTCCTCGAGAATTCCTCAAAGCATTATTGTTATGTCGGATTGAAGTACAGTGCATGTCATGGTGGGAGAGTTAGACTTGTGGGTTCATTTTGTTCAAGGCGTGCTTATTCTTGCATTTTACTTTTGGCTTGCAATATGAATGACTTAGCTTAGCGATTGAAAATAAGGTGGTGTTCGAAGAATAAAATGATCGAAATTTGAAGTTTGATTTTGATTCAAGTTGGAAGATTCATTCATATGGATTTAAGCATACAAGTTTCAAGATAAGATCATTCAACAATATTCATCATTCATTCATTACAAAAATATTCAAATGTCCACATTTCTTCAAATCCATACCATTCATTACAAAAAATTTGATTTACAAAGAAAATAGCCCATTATAATACAGAAGCCAAGTCATGTTATACAAAAATCAAAAACTTGCAACCTGCATCCAAACTCAGAACCGACTTGCAGCTAACAACAAAAAACCGGACTTATGCTCTTACAGTCTTGCAAGCACAATTGTAAACATGAACCGCAGCTCCAACAAATATTCAATCCAAACCATCTGCAATTCAATACAAAAGCGGTTCACTAAATAGCCCTGCATAAAAACCGAACCGATTTCGGTTCGAACAAAAAGCTTAACAAAAACGAACCAGCATCACAACAAAGAGAAAAAAAAGATCAGAAGAAAAATTCTCATAACAGAAATCGAGGGAGAGAACTCAGTATCAATTCTAACAGGAGATCGAGAACAGAAAAATGGGATAACAAAAAATTCCAAAACCAAAAATCGTAACAAACTCTCTGGAGCTCTCTCTCTGAACGACGTTCATCATCTTCAACCATCACGATCAATCATGGCATCTCAGAATCGACTCTCTTCAATCTTCTCCCTCACGATACAATATTCACCTTCTTCAATTCATTTCTCCAATCTTCATTCATCCATCTTCAACCCTGCAAGAAAATGGTAACAGAAACGTAACCGATCGGTAACAAACTCTCTCCAATCTTCATTCTTCTTCAACCTTCAATAGCAAGAACTGATCAGTGGTTTTAACACGTATTTTTACCGTTGTTTTTAGTTATCTTTAAGTTATTTTATTTAGTGTTTTATTTTGTTATTCGTCATTTTATGCTTTGGTTGTGTGTTATAGTGTTTGTAGGCTCAGGTAAATGAAATGGGAGAAATCGAGGCGGAAAAGTGAAAAATTGAAGAAAAGTGAATAAACTGGCAAAACGCGTTCCCAGACGCGTGTGGAAGAAGAAAAATGCAATATACTGCCAAAACGCGTCCCCACACGCGTTTGGAAGTGAAAAGTGCCATCTTCTGCCCAGACGCGTCCCGGGACGCGTCCCGTTTGCCCAAACGCGTTCCCACACGCGTCCCAGAAGCCAGAAATACAAAGGAAAATGCCTGTCTGCCCAAACGCGTCCCCACACGCGTCCTGTCTGCCCAAACGCGTTCCGGGACGCATCCCGTCTGCCCAAACGCGTTCCCACACGCGTTTGCACGTGATTTTTGGGCCTGTTTTGCTGAAAAGCCCAGAATGACAGTAATAAAAGGAGGAGATTGCGTTTGGACAAGGGTTGGACAGTTTTGGGTGCGAAAATACACTGTGAAAGGCTGGAGAACTCAGATTTGATGCAAGGATTGAAGAATTCTATGAGATTTTTCCATTGAAGATTGGATTTCCTTCATTTATCTGTAATGTCTACAATTAACACTATGTTTTCTGTTATTTTTATGAGTAGCTAAACCCCCCATTGCTAGGGGGTGACCCTGATTCTGATTGTGATGAATTTATTCAATTGATGCAATAACTATTTTACTTTTCGTATTTGTTAATTTGTTCTTCATCCGTTAATAATGCTTTATCCGTCGGAAAAACGGATTCTGAATATGAATGAATAGTGTAGCTGGACGGCATATTATTTGTGGCATGATTAAGAACATATAATATTTATATCACCTAGGACTAGGGATATCATATTGTAACCGGAATTTCTTGTTATTGGAATGCTTGATCATAACCGTAATTATCTATGGACATAGTAATTAGGTTGTGAGGTCAAAGATCTTTTCACTAAGGCCTTAGGATTAGATACTCTAAAGAACCGGTAATTAACTATGAAAAGCATGTTATTGTATTGAGACAGAGAATTCGTTGCATGAAGAATCATTCACCGTCCCTAGCAATCTACTCATCTCTGTTCATCGTTCCATTATTCTGTTTATTTACTTTATTTGCAAAACCAATCAAAACAACCTTTTGAACTTTTGTTTAATTGAAACACTGATAAAACTCTATATCGTCAAGCAGTCCTTGAGATTCGATACTTGGGATTTTCCCATTACTACTACATAGGCAAAAATAGTACACTTGCTATTTTTCCGATCAAGTTTTTGGCGCCGTTGCCGGGGACTGCCAAAGATAATTGAGTTTTAGATTTATTTCAATTAAAATTTTGTTGCTCTGCGACTAAAATTTTATTTTCTGCACTATTTATTTTTCCTAATTCTCATATTTATCTAATCTGTGTATGCGAGGTAAGGCCTCAGCTGAATTCCTTTTTGACGCAGAAATTGAAAGAACTTTGCACGCAAGGCGTAGACAAGCTCGGTTGGATAATCTGGAACCTAAAGAGGAAATTGTGTCAGTTCATTCCGATTCAGAGTCTGAAAGTGAAGAAGAAACCATGGGTGAAAATCCTCCTCCTCCTGAGAGGCTCCTTGGTGACTACGGTGTTGCAAACAACCCGGGAGGAAGACTCACAATTGTCAACCAACCGGTAAATGCGGCAAATTTTCAATTGCATCCGAGCACAATAAATCAGCTGGAAAGAAAACCTTTCACCGGAAAGGTTAATGAAGATGCAAACAAGCACCTACAGAGATTTCTGACCATGAGCACAACTCTAAAAATTGAAGGGCATACAGAAGAAGCTAAGAAGCTGAGAATGTTCCCGTTCACATTAGCCGAAGAAGCAGAAAAGTGGTTCTATTCTCTCCCAGCAGGCAGTATCACATCATGGGAAGAGATGGAGAAGGCTTTCTTGAATGAGTATTTCCCCACCTCGGTTTTTATAAGAAAGAGGTATGACATTTTGAACTTCAAGCAGAAGGAGGGTGAGCCCTTAGGAGATGCTTACAAAAGATTCAGAAGAATTCTCGTAGCATGTCCCACTCATAATATGGACAAGACTGAACAGATGCAAGTATTTGTTAATGGACTCAGAATGAAAACAAAGCAGTTGATTGATACAGCAGCTGGAGGCTCAACAAATTTCACAACAGCCTCCGGCATCACAAAAATCATTGAAGCAATAGCTGCAAATGAGCATTTGGAGCTGTATGATAGGTGTGCTAGCAAACCAGAAGGAATCATTAATCTCAAGCTGGAAACCTCAAAAATCCGAGTTGAAGATGCGATAGCGGCTGAAGTTGAAAAAAGATTGAAGGCTATGAATATAGGTATACAACAGGTGGCTCAAGTGCAACAAGCTCAACCGGTAATCTGTGAAATTTGCAATGGTCCTCATCAAACTGTTTGTTGTGTTGCGACTCCCAAGCAAATTGAAGAAATCAAATTCTTGAGGCAAAAAAATCCTTATTCTAACACCTATAATCCTGGGTGGAAGAATCATCCCAACTTCGCTTGGAAAGATCAACAACAACAACAAGGCCCTCAGAAAGCGGAGTGGGAAGTAGCTATCGAAAGATTGGCTGGACAATGCTCTCAGTTTCAAGAAGAAACAAGAAACAACCACAGGAACACCACAACTTCAATAAAAAATCTGGAAGTTCAAGTGGGTCAAATAGCACAGCATCTCACTCTACAGGCACAAGGTAACTTTCCGAGCGCAACTGTAAAAAATCCGAAAGATCAAGAGAAGATTAATGCTGTTACAACAAGGAGCAAAAAGGTTTTAGAATCGGAAAAAGAAAAAGAGGAAATAGATGGCCCTATGGTAATAGAGGTGGATTTGGAAATAAGAGAGAATCCGAAAGAACCAGAAATTATGATACCACCGGTTAAACCAGTTGAAGAAAAAAATAAGAAAGATGCTGAACCGGTGATCAAACTACCTTTCCCTTCTAGAGTGACAAAGAAGAATTCAAAAGAGAAAGACTTTAAGAAGTTTACTGCATTGTTCAAAAGGCTAGAGGTGAATCTACCCTTCTTCGAAGCACTTGAGCACATGCCATTGTATAAAAAATTTCTGAAGGAGGTAATGACAAAGAAGAGATCAGTGGAAGGAGAATAAAAAATTGCAACTGAGAAGTGTGGAATAATCTCGTCAGCAAGAAAGATCCCAATAAAGAGGAAAGACCCTGGAGCGGTGGCTATACCATGCACTATCAATAATATAACATTTAAAAAGGTACTCCTCGATTCTGGTTCTAGTGTGAGTTTAATGCCTCTGTCCATTTTCAAAAAGCTTGAATTGGAAAAGATTAGTGAGAGTAAGACACAGTTAAGGTTCGCTGATCACACCATTAAGAAATCATATGGGGTAGCTGAAGATGTACTAGTGGAAGTTGATAAGTTTGTGTTCCCTGTTGACTTCCACATCATGGACATTCCAGAAGACGAAGAAACTCCTATCCTTCTTGGGAGGCCATTTTTGTCGACAGGCCGCTGCAACCTCGACATTGAAAAAGGGACACTAACGCTGAGATCTTTTGATGAAGAAGTAACCTTGAAGATGTTAGGAGTTAAGAAACATAGGGCGGTTGTAAATGATCAAACTTCTGGTGGTATGACAGAAAGTGAGAAAAAAGACAAAAGGCCTGAGCAGCTCCAAGAAAAAGTTTCAAGCATAGCTTCTCGGGTGGAAACAACTCAAGGAGCTATCAAAAGTCCTAAAAAGAATAAAAAAGTCGAGAAGAATGTGAAAAGTGAATTGAAGAGAAAAGTTGTCCATGCCTTTCATCTTCATGAGTTTTTGGTTGCGGAGGTGAAAAGCAACCAGGTGTGGAATAGAAAATACCCTCCATAATAAAGGGTAATGGACCGTCGAGCCATGCGACGTTAAACGAAGCGCTTCGTGGGAGGCAACCCACGTTTTTAATAATTACTTTGTCTTTTTGTTTATTTTATTTCAGGAAATAAAAGGGGCATTTCAAGTGGAAGCTATGGAGTGCATTACCCTCTGTGAGTCACATCTCTCGGGCTTGTTCTAAAACATTGAGGCCAATGTTTCGTTCAAGTTTGGGGGAGGTTTTACTCCTTGCTTTTCAATTTATATTGCTGCTATAATATGTGTAAGACCCACAGAATCATATTTGTCCCAAATTTTGATCGAAATTTTTATTTTTGAAGAAGTTTTGATCTTAAATAGCGATCGGGAATAGTATATAGAGATGAAGGGAGGATTGTTTGAGGACAGGAAGTTCGGAATAATGTGACAAGAAGAGTGTTGTTTAAACACCCTTGGTTCCCTAAAAGAAATACGAGTCCAACGTGTAGATTTGCACCATAGTACTTGTATCTTGAGAACTACTCCTCGAGTAGTTTATTGATACAGTCTGGCATAATTTAGATTCACATGCATGATGATTGATTGAGAAAAAAAAGGGATATAAAGTTGGCACAAAATGATGAAAAGGCGGTAAAAGGCAACCGGCTCGCTAAGTTGGGTAACCCTCACCCGGTTATTCAGCCCAAAGGAGGTTGATCCCCAAACGTCGTCCAAAAGGACAATATATAACTGCGAAGTTTGAAAATTTCATTAGTGTTTGAAAAGTAGCAAATGTTGCTCGTTTGGTGCCAGAAAAAGAAAATATAAAGCCTTGATCCGTCTCATGAATGTGATGATTATTATAAGAAATGCAGTGCCTTAATGTGATTGTCCGAATGAAAGAGGAGAAAAATCGGAAAGAGACTTAAGTGCAAAACATAGTTGGAGAGGTATTTGAAAGGGGAGCTTAAGGTTTAAAGTGGTCGCAGAAACTCGTCGCGTTATGTGAATGCCGGACCAACTGTTTCTTGATCAATACAACCGGATATCTCACGTATGAATACCAGTGTGCCTTGAAGGTCATTAACTCTTGTAACTGTCGCTTGAGGTCAAGCAACTGTTTAAGTTTGGGGGAGTTTGATCAGTGGTTTTCACACGTATTTTTACCGTTGTTTTTAGTTATCTTTAAGTTATTTTATTTAGTGTTTTATTTTGTTATTCGTCATTTTATGCTTTGGTTGTGTGTTATAGTGTTTGTAGGCTCAGGTAAATGAAATGGGAGAAATCGAGGCGGAAAAGTGAAAAATTGAAGAAAAGTGAATAAACTGGCAAAACGCGTTCCCAGACGCGTGTGGAAGAAGAAAAATGCAATCTGCTGCCAAAACGCGTCCCCACACGCGTTTGGAAGTGAAAAGTGCCATCTGCTGCCTAGACGCGTCCCGGGACGCGTCCCGTTTGCCCAAACGCGTTCCCACACGCGTCCCAGAAGCCAGAAATACAAAGGAAAATGCCTGTCTGCCCAAACGCGTCCCCACACGCGTCCCGTCTGCCCAAACGCGTTCCCACACGCGTTTGCACGTGATTTTTGGGCCTATTTTGCTGAAAAGCCCAGAATGACAGTAATAAAAGGAGGAGATTGCGTTTGGACAAGGGTTGGACAGTTTTGGGTGCGAAAATACACTGTGAAAGGCTGGAGAACTCAGATTTGATGCAAGGATTGAAGAATTCTATGAGCTTTTGCCATTGAAGATTGGATTTCCTTCATTTATCTGTAATGTCTACAATTAACACTATGTTTTCTGTTATTTTTATGAGTAGCTAAACCCCCCATTGCTAGGGGGTGACCCTGATTCTGATTGTGATGAATTTATTCAATTGATGCAATAACTATTTTACTTTTCGTATTTGTTAATTTGTTCTTCATCCGTTAATAATGCTTTATCCGTCGGAAAAACGGATTCTGAATATGAATGAATAGTGTAGCTGGACGGCATATTATTTGTGGACATGATTAAGAACATATAATATTTATATCACCTAGGACTAGGGATATCATATTGTAACCGGAATTTCTTGTTATTGGAATGCTTGATCATAACCGTAATTATCTATGGACATAGTAATTAGGTTGTGAGGTCAAATATCTTTTCACTAAGGCCTTAGGATTAGATACTCTAAAGAACCGGTAATTAACTATGAAAAGCATGTTATTGTATTGAGACAGAGAAATCGTTGCATGAAGAATCATTCACCGTCCCTAGAAATCTACTCATCTCTGTTCATCGTTCCATTATTCTGTTTATTTACTTTATTTGCAAAACCAATCAAAACAACCTTTTGAACTTTTGTTTAATTGAAACACTGATAAAACTCTATATCGTCAAGCAGTCCTTGAGATTCGATACTTGGGATTTTCCCATTACTACTACATAGGCAAAAATAGTACACTTGCTATTTTTCCGATCAAGAACACTCTTCAATCTTCATCACCTTCAATCACCTCTGAACCAACCTTCAAACATCACCTTCAATCCGATCATCATGCGATCTCCAAAATCAAGAATAGCACAAGAACATCATCTTCTCTGAATCACAAATCAGCCTTCACAGCTCACCATTTCTCAGTCTCCAATTCCGATTCACCAATAACTTTCATCACTTCATCTTATCTCCATCCTAAACTCCACGCGATTGTTCGTCATCATCACCGTAACATTCATCAACGCAACAATGTTCTCAGCATTGTCTTCACGCTTCAATCGTACGCGTATCTTCTCCCTTCAATCAACACGTTCTAATCATCAATCAACATAGAACCTGCATCGATTCAACAACAACACCACCTTCGCATCAGCTTCAATGGAACAAAGACAACGAGGGCGAATCAGAGATTTATAAAGGAAGAATCTAACGAACACAATACATACATGCGTTCTTGAGGATCTTGCTCCGGAATTCTTATCAATTTATCGAACTCGAAGAGTCACTGGACAAACTCCGATTGCAAGAGCGAGGCGACGAGGGATAACAGAGTGAGAAATTGATTAGGAGATAGATCGAGAGAGTGAGGCAGAGTGGACAATTGGAGATGGGACGGCGATTCCGGTCGCCGTTGTTTCTCGCTGCAAGTGAGGTAAGAGAGGAAGAAGGTTGGTATCAATAACCCTAACCCCCTTTACGTTAGTTTTTGATTCAATTTGGTTAATTAGGAATATAATAATGTAGTTAATTGAATTAATTTGAGTTAATTGGTGTAAATGGATATTAACATGAGGCTTAAATTCTGATTAATTGAGTTTTTGTTTTGAATAAATCTAAAGAATCCAAATTCTGAATCCATGGATCAATTTGCCTGGGCCTTGCTATGAATTGTTAGCCACACCTCTATATGGCCCAATCAAACTCTTCCTTTTTGCATAAGAAAATCTGAAACAAAAACTAGTTACGGGCCTCCCATGCGAATTGATTGCTGCACCCCCTGTGAGCCCGCTACACTCTTCATTTTTGGTTGAAAACTATAACAAAAAAAAGCTATTGGACTAAACTCAGTGGGCCTGCGCCTTCATTGCTGTGCACACTATATTTTCCAACAATAAACCCCCTGATTCAAGTTTTTTTTAGGTGTTAAAAATTAGATTTTTGTACATAGTTCCCTCCTATTATTTTCTAGATAATAATGACATGAAACAATAGTTTTTTGTTAGATTTTAACATAATAAAAGATAATAAAAACATGTAATATGTTCTCTTGTTAGAATTTATTTGTTTTGTTACATAGTTTAGTTCTAATTCTTTGATAAAATGCCATGAAAAATATGATGTTTGATTAAATCTTTTGCTAGTATTTATATAGCGTGCTTCCTTGTTATTACTGATTTGTTTGCTGAGATGTGCGAGATACTTCGAGAGAGCCTTTAATTGTGATTCGACTTGCTTCGTGTTCCATTTTATTTGTGGGACACGAATTCGCTTCCAGTGCGATTTGTCTTACGACTTGATTTGCGTCGTGTTCCACTTTATTTGTGGGACACGAACCTATTTCCGATGCCAGTCACCTGATCTCTCATTCATTGAGATGTATACTCTTGTATTGTCTGGACTGTTTCTCTTGCAGGTTGCTCGTGTGGTTATGCTTGACGTGTACCACATGTCGCTCGTGATTTATTTTCACGACGACGCTTTCTGACTCGCTTTGCTTGATGATGGCTTATGCGAAGTATTTCGGACTTCTCTGCTTACGCTTGCTAGCTCATTGCGGATTTGCTATCCGTTCAGTATTGTCTCCTTGTCCCTTTTATCGCTTTCTCGTATCATCCTTTAACATGAGAAGTAGGACTTAGACATGCATCTGGCCAAGCCCTCGAAAGAGGCTCTGTTTTTGTTGGTGTGTTTATATTTGTGGTTTGCGGTAGGGAGTCACGGTGTAATAAGTCCTATATGGAGCTCCGTTAAGTCCTCTTGGAAGGCATGCGGAAAGGGTTAGCAATCAACCCCCACCCAGTCTCATCGAGTCCGTTCAGTATGCGCACGCTACGCGTGGCTCGCTTCTGAACCTGCACAAGATCTTGTTATCAAGTATGTCAGGAAAAGGGTTCATGCAACCGGACCCCCGCACTTCCTATAGCTCGCGTCGCTTGACGTTGATGCTCGGCGTACGCACTCACCGTTTTCCTTTACGATCCGTGACGGCTTGGTTGCTGAGAGGGATCCGCTTCTCTTGTCCATGGCCCGATCATTTTCGCGAGGTCTAATGCTTGGTTGACTCGGGTGATTCGCTCCCCTTGGCTATGGCGAGACCGCTTTTCTACCATTCGGCCAGTGCCGTTGGTTTGTTTGCTTTACGAGCGGAGCTCGTTTGTGTGATATTCTTGTGTGTTGTTTCCGTTTTTCCCCATAGGTTTCTAGTTTAGTTTAGACTTGTACCCTTTGTATGATAACATTAGGTAGCAAGCTTTCCCCCTTAGTTTAGGTTTTCCTCATGCATTCTTTAAAACACAAACCACACTCTTTGATTTTATTTTCTTAAGAGCTTGTTATTTCCGCTCCATTCCCAACATAAGTCTCCAAAGGTCAAGCAGCGGAGTGTGAATGTAACTCGTTCACCTAAAAAACACAAAACAAACAGAAACTAGTTAGCCGAGCTATGGTACCTCTGATTCCTCGAAAAGAATACATAGGCAGCGGGGTAGGGCCCTTGCAAGTATAACTCTTTCTTTTCCCTACATTTTGCATGCATACTAGTCCAGATTAGCGCAGTTTTCTTACACACCCATAGATATAGACACTAGCGTGGATACCATCGAGTACGATGGGCGCGAGGGGTGCTAACACCTTCTCCTCGCGTAACCGACTCCCTTACCCTCTTCTCTGGTCGTGAGACCGTTGTTTTGTTTTGTGGTTTGCTGGCATTCCCTTCCTTTTCAGGATAAATATGTTAGTGGCGACTCTGTTGATTTTCGCGGTAGCGACAGCTGGCGACTCTGCTGGGGACGTCTCGACCTATTGCGGGTCCAGACTTAGCGAGTCGATCCTAGCGCTTGTGTGTTTATCTTTGGGTGTTTTACTGCTTTGCATATTTGCCTGTTTGCATTGCATTCTATCTGCGCTTTACTTTTCTGCATCATATTCTGGACTGTCTGGATTTCTGTCTGTGGGTGGGTGTTTCAAGAGGTAAAAGACCCAATACACAGGTCATGAGTGATACCTTAGGAACTAGGACTAGAGTGACCGTGACGGACAGAAGGCGTATGCCTTATTGATCTGATCACGTATCCACGGGCAGAGCTTGGTAGAATGAGGCAATATCGTATGATAATGCCTACATTCGATCCTCTGTTGGCTTTTTGACCTACCCTGGCCTAGATTTACCCGTGAGTGGGGCGGGAATCAATCATTGCTTAACAGGTACATTGATGGTGACTTTGGTTCTCGTTCGTGGGTTACCGTTGATCTTGTTTGAGTGTACTATTGGTTCCTGTTCGTGGGGTACTATGGTTATTGTTCAGTTGGTGACTTTGGTTCGGGATCGAGTGGTTCCATTTCCGTGATGGTGACTATGGTTTTGATTCTACTGGTTATGTTCCGTGATCTGCGGAGTGTACTGAAATGGTGCCGAACTTTTGAACCTGGATCGTGTAACTTTGAGGAAATCCAGACTTGTCCGGTGGGAGACATCAAAAGTCCCACCACCTTGCATCATTGCATATTTACTTTCCGAAAAATGATGTACAAAAAATAACTAGCATACATGTTCCTTCCATTTCAAAGGAATCATATCTTTAAGCCTCATGTCGAGCTTTTCCATCTCTTGCTTTCTAAAAAAATCAAAACACGAGGATTCCTTGGAAATCGAATGAACATGGCATTGCACGCATATCCTGCATCTCATACATTTCATGCATAACAGGTGTTCAGGATCGAGGATCTCTTATTCAGACTTGGTATTCTCTCCAGACTCAGAGATTTGACTTGTTCTTATTCTGTGCTCAAAGATCAGTCATGAAACAACTTTGTGGGGTGATCAAGAGGAAAGCTCAGTTGAGGTTATTTTTGAGGACTTGCATTATGCTCATTTGCTTCCATGCTTGCTTTATTTGCAACTGGTTAAGCTCCGTGTTGTGTGGATGTCTACAGGTTCTTTGCTTGATGACGATGACACCATGTGTGAGTTCTATTCTGTGGCACTTGGTCGTGATGTCAAGATCTACAAGTCTTTGGAATTGCTTTGGGCTCCCAAAAGAGGGATAAGCAAGACATTGTCTATCTTGAGCATTGCACCATTTGCATTGTTCGAATCCCTAAAGCACTTACAATTTCCGTGTGACTTTGCCAGAATCTTCTTCCAGACAGTAATCAAGGGTGATTTGTATGGGCACACCTCTCATTCTCTAGGTTCTGCTCCACATCCTGAGTCACCTCCTTTTCCTGGAGTTTCCTTGTCTGTAGCCTTCGCTTGTCAACCGAGACGGAAAGAGTATAAGAAGCAAGCTGATGTAATCCCAATGCCTTGAATCCGAGTTACTTCCTTGCTTGTTGGAATTTCAGTTGGTTAAGATTCATTCTTTGGGTGTTTCTCACCACAGGTAGCTCTCCTAGTTTCGATGATAATACTCAGTGTTTCCATTCTGAGGGCACTCGAGCATAATGTCAAGCCTTACAAGGTATTACGGTACAAAAGTCCAAGACTTGATTGATGTAGAGGTGCTTGAGCATATTCACATTGGTTTCTACTGGTGAATCGCATTTCATCTTCTGCAAGTAGAATGTTTGTTCTTCCTCGAGGAAGTAACTCATGAGAATCACTTGTAATTGGTACTGCCAGAGGCTTCCTTCCCAACAACTGTTGTGTGTTCCAAGTAATGACTTTGATAGCCAAGCGCCATAGGTTATTGTTGTGTGTCGATAGTAATACAAGGTTCCTCCATTCATGATGGTGATTATTGTTTCAGCAGCTATATTTAGGGCTCCCGACCGAGGGATAAGCAAGACTCCATGTTCTTGAGTTCGCATCGTTGGTAGCTCAAATCCCTAAAGCATTCACAAACTCCACTCGCTATATTTGGGGCTCCCAACCGAGGGATAAGAAAGACGCCTTGTATCTTGAGTTTGTGCACCATTGGCATGACTCAAATCCCTAAAAGCTGGACACTTACAACTGCTGTATGACATTGTCGGAACCTTCTCCTGGGAAGTAATCTAAGGTGTTCTACAGGAACGTATGTTGACGTTTGGTGTGTTTTCCACTATTGGGTACTTGGTTACCTGATTGAATGTTGTCAGTCATCCAGAGACAAGGTTCAAGACCTGATTGACTCAAAGGCTATCACATTCGCACTTGAAGGCCATAATTGAAGTTCTCCTTTGACTTAGCGGATCTTCTGAAGCAATAAGTCCATACGGAGAGGATCTCCTCAACGTTGGTTTCTTAAATCATCATGCATGTTCATGTCTAATCTTTCTTATTTGTTCAATACTGTTTGCATGCAAAACTTGTTTGTTTTTGAACTATAATAATAATGCATTGGATATGTTTGTCTTGAAAAAATCCATTCGCTTTTGCTCTTATATGTTTTTATATGCTTTTTGTGATACTTAACTCTTGTTAACAAATCATGATAACTCCAAAGGAAGAATGGTGAGCATAATACCAATAACCTTAAATGGTATGCTTTTGAATAGAACCCTGTTGATGATGTACGGGCATTGTTTCAAATTCCTAAACACTGGAGATATAAGGGAGTGAAACCCTCGTTAACCCCTTTGAGCCTTCGAAGTAGGAGTTTCTTTTCTATACAGAAAAACCCTCACATTTAACCCAGGGGCGGGTAGTTTTCAGTTAACCTGATCGAGCATTCAAAATTCATCAAGAGCACACATCTAAGGATACAACAATGGATATCTTTCAAAAGGTTGAGGAAAGTCAAATCCACAACGGTTATCCCTCACCTTAGGAGGTCGAGACATCAAATTTATCCCTCACATCAGGAGGTTGAGACCAACATCAAAGCCGTTGTGGTTTATCCCTTACATCAGGAGGTCAAAATATGACAATAGCACAATGGTAATTCTTCATCAATCAAGGACTCGAGCAGTCACAATCACTTCCAACAAATCTGAGATTCAGGATCACACGACTTGTTCAAAAAAAAGAATGAAGAAAAAAAGAAGAAGAAAAGCCCGCTAAGTCAACAACTTGAAAACAAGTGACTTAGGCAAAAGTTAGGGCATCCCGCTGGACATCCTAATCAAAATTCAAAAGAATTTGTCCAGGCAAAAGTTAGGGAAACAAAAAAAAAAGAGCTAAAGCGAAAAACAAGGATTAGAAAATAAAAATCCTCATCAAAAGAACAAAGTCGTGTGATCAGACACCAAAAACAAAAGGTAAAGTGATTGCCGTATCCAGAAGACCTCATTGACTCCTCAATCATTTCCAAAATCCTCTTGAAAGATGAATGCTCGCATCGAGTTAACTGAACTTAGGACTGGAGAACATCACGAAGGGGGTGGGCACCAAATAATTTTGAGCCTAAAAATCTTTTTTTTTTTAAAAACCGTGAACCTGACCACGTTACAACCCTTAAAAGTCCTAATTGAAGTAGGGTTAATTTGAAAGCAAACTATACATGAGAATACGGTAAGCTGACTCCTAGGAGATTTGCTAAACGCTTGAGTTGGTATCACACCATCTTTTCTTTCTTTCGTAAAAACTCGATGTTACAACATCCTTTCATAAAAAGGTTTCTTTGAACTTCGAGACAAACATACTCTTTGCATTTGAATTATATTTCTCATAATAAACATTCTTTGCATATGAACAAGTGCTTAACATCAGGAAAGCTTCCATCATGAACTTCAGATGAAAAAGTTCTATCCTCCCAAAGGACAAGTTGTCTTCCAAACTCCGTTGAGCAGAGGCAGCAATATCTCAAAGTTTGATCACCCTTAGGGGCACAAAAGCGTTTGATTACTCTATCGAGTAAGTTTTCAATCAATTTGAGGCAATCAGGTCAAGATTCGAAGAATCTCTCAAAATGATAAACAATCAGGGGCATTCACCCAAGTGTAGTTGAAGCTACCTACAACACTGGTCAATCAGGGGCATGGTTCGAGAAGTCATGATACTGGGGTAAGTTGGCTATGATAGCACAAATCTCAGGAAGTATTTGCATGACAAATTTCTTCAAAGTCCTTATAGACTGGGGCAAGGCACTATGCATTGACATTTTATCCTCATCAAGAGGTGTTCAGTTCAAATTTCAAGCGCGAGCTAAACTACTTGTGAATCTGAAGGCCATTGGGAGTCAAAGTCGTCATCTTCAGTATTGATCTGATACTGTAAGCCCGATACTTGTTGGCATCCTCACAATCAATACGAATATGCAGAACGCTATGAAATCCAATGCCTGTTTGGTCCCTTTGAAGTCAACACTTGCTTGACCCCTTAAGCTCACTTCCTGGTGGCTTTCTCTCGGAGAACCAATGCATGTTTGATGCTTCGGCCGATACTTGTTTGGTGTTCTAATCATTGTTTGTTTGTCAGCTCATTGAATCCATTGCCTGTTTGGAAAGTTTCAAGCCCAGATGTCTGACAATTTGTTGCTCTCGCATTTGCATATTATGGGTGAGCATCACTATCCTCTGCCATGTGAGGAGATCCCGTGAAGATGTCATGCTATATCCTGGGGCATTTTCATCTGTTTATCTCGCAGGTACATCCTTTCGAGTACACCATATCAGCATATTGATGGATCTAGCCGAGTGAGAGATTCTCATTCCCCAGCTGAGCGCATCCAGATGAGGTTTTATTCTTCCAAAGATTCTCATCTCCTCAGCAAAGCACATCTCAATGCAATCTCCGTGCTTCAGAAGCCTTATTCCCCAGTGGAATATCTTCTCCCCAGGTGAATCATGATTGAATGGTATCTGATTCCCCAACAAGCTCCTAATGAGGTTCCTTGCTCGAATGCCTCTCTTTCCCCAGTAGAGCGCTTCTCTCTCCAACAGATGGACCTGTTTTCCCTAAGAGAGTCATCTTATTCCCCAGTGGATTTGTCTTGACAAAAGGTTCTTATGCTGAGTTCCTTATCCCCAGCGGATTTCTTATCTCCTCAGCGGATCATTAGGCTGAAGTATTTATTTTCCCCACTGAGTCTTTCCTCAGCAAGATTCACATGTATTCTCAGCAGAATTTATTCCCGTCAAGGACTTCCCTAGCGGAATGCGTCCTACACAAGCAAGTTTGTCACTCCCCATCAGAGTTATCTCCATGACTTGCTCTTATCTCCACATCCCCAGAGTGTCAAGAATTTTCTTCTCCAGTGAAGTTGCCAGGGTATTCCCCAAGCAGTTAATTGGGATGTTCATATCCCCAAGCAGGATTTATTCCCCAGCCAGAGCTCGCGTCTAGATTTGATCATCTCCAGCAGATTTCTGATCCTTCTTTTTCAGCTCGCAATGGTGACCCTTGGTCACTCATCTTGTCCTCCTCGTAGAGTTCCATACTCTCTCCAGGACTTCTTCGGCAATTTAGTGCTCCTCCACTGTTTCCCTAAGCAGTGCCCGAATCATGCATCATTTGCATAGCATTCTCAAAAGCGTATAACGCATTCCTTCTCGGGAACATTATTCTATAAACATTCATACATTCATCATGCATAAATCATATCATATCTGTTTCTTTCTGCAGGAAAGTTATCCAGATTCAAATGCTCCCCAGAGAGCAATATTCGTCTAGTCATTACAGGCGCTTATCCTAATGTTTTGAATCAGAAGAGGATTGTTCTACTTATTTTCTAGCGCATCTCAGATCAGTTCAAAGACATTCCTATTCCAGATGCCCCCAGATCGGTGGAAGATATTTGTTCCTATCCTGATATTCAGTTCAGTTTTGAAGGAACCGCCTCCGGATCTCTGTAGATCTTCCGAAGGAGCAAGCCCTCTGATACATCAGATCAGTTGGAAATATCTACTCCCTGACGATTTAGTTCGTTCAGAAGAAGAAACTCGTTTGCCCAGTCCTGATGCCTAACCATCAGTTGAAGACGCTTTCTTTACCCGACGTACACAGTTCGGAAGAGATATCTGTTCCTATCCTAATATTCAGATTCAGATTAGTTGAAGGAACCGCCTCCGGATCTCTGTCGATCTTCCGAAGGAGCAAGCCACTGATATCATCATATCAGATGGAGATGTCTACCTGATCGACTTTGTCTTTCAGAGGAAGATTGTCCTACTTATTTTCTGGCATCATGTCCAGATCAGTTTAAAGGCATTCTTTCCCCGATGTACACAGTTCGGAAGAGATATTGTTCCTATCTTGATTTCCAGTTCAGTTTTGAAGGAACCGCCTCCGGATCCCCGTGGTCTTACGAAGGAGCTAGCCGCTAATTCCCAGATTAGTAGGAATATCTACCTGATGATTTAATTGCATCAGAAGAGATGTCTGCCCAGATTCCCAGATCATGATTTCCATATCAGAGATACCTATTACCCGTTGTAATACTGTGAACTGACTTTATTCGAAATGTTGCGGATAGCAAGAGTCGCCACCGACTTTTATTTTATCCAATTTAAAGAAAGGCTAAAGGAACAGAAAAATACCTTTTAAAGATTTTGAGTTCGGGGGGTACGTTATACAAAGGGAAGGTGTAAGGCACCCTTTGTATCCATGGTTATCCATGGGCTCTTAATTGCTTAGCTCGCTTTTGTATTGTTTGAAATGTTTGAAAATGAGGTGTGAAAAGTAAAAACTTTGAAGAAGAACTTTAGCTTGTAAATAAGCGTAGTCTTTTGAAAAGTATTTGAAAATTAGTGGAAAAAGAGTTTGAATTTGATTTTGAATTTGAAATAGAGCAAGCAATTAATAGCAACTACCCTAAGTTTAAAAAAACGTTCTTTTAGATTTTCAAGGCGAAAGGGTCTATCCATACCATGAGAAGGCAGGAAGTCTTTCAATTGGATGTGAAGGGTCATCGAGTTATCGTTCGCCAGAAGACTGTCCCTTGCCATAAAGAGGGCAGGTAGTCCGAGGGAAGGATATAATAGTCATTTAATATTTTTAGGCATCATGCAAGGATACCTTAGCAATAGGGACAAATCATTTACTGAGGCAACATCGAGAGAGTTTCAATAACTTTGAAGGCGACAGGCAACATTGCTTTAGGTATCCTCGGAATCGAGGGACTTGACTATTTTTAGGTAACAAAATTAAGGCAACCAATTAATAAGGCAACAGGCAACAAGAGGAATTACCCTAGAGGTGTGTGTGTGGCACAATCAAGTGGTTATTTCAGATATTTATCTTATAATTAGTTATCCTAATTCTGTTAAAGGCTTGCACTCCCTAAGATTACTAACCACGTAGTTTAAAATTGCATAAATTAAAGGCAGGAAAATAAAAATCCTACGCTATTACAATAAACACCTACGGGGATGGGGAATTAAAAGGAAAAAGAAAACCCTTATAGGGTAACAGAAAAATAAAAGGGAAAAATTAATTTCCAAATCATCTTTGCCTTGATCTTCTTTGAATCTGACTCTGATCATCTGAGAATTCAGACAGAAAATGAATAAAAGTTAGTGTAAGAGGGATTCATTGACTGTTCGAGGCAACCCTATTTTAGGGAGAGACAAAATAAAATTAAAATAATATTTAAAGAGGAAAAGAAATAGAACTTAGCTTTTGATTGGCATGGCGCGTAATCGGAGGATACTGGGGTAACCCTGAAAAAATTCGCACAAAGGAAAATAACTTTTAGTGTATGAATGATCTACAAACCCTAAAAAGAAAACTTATTGTGACCCAAAGGTCTACAAGGCTTAAAATGTGTTAGTGGACGACACCTACCTGAGGATTCTAGGGTTTATAAATAAATTGAGGTTAACAAACCAAAAAAACTTAATTCATTAAAAACACATGCAAAAATAATAATTTTTATGGTTTTAAAAAAAAAAATTATTAATAAAATTATAGAAAAAATCGAGTTTTCGATTAAAATAAATAAAATAAATAATCACATAAAAAAGATTAATTCTAGTAAACATTAAAAAGGATTTAGAAAAATATTAAAAGGAAGAGGATAATAAAAACAAAGGCTATGTAATTAAAAATAATAATAAAAAATTAAAAGTGACTTAGCTGGGATTCTATGTGGTACGTCTGCGAAGGTGTATGGTAGACCTTCAGCTTGCAGGGCGTTGGATCCATTGAGATTGGAGAACTGGTGGTTGAGATCTGAGTGTGTATCGTAAGGGCGTATAGGTGCGCTGCGTATGATCCGTAAACAATTGTGAACAAACGAAATAATAAAAATTACATGTAACACTGGGGTTCGAACCCACTCCCTTCTGGTTACATGTCCTTCTCGTTTGCCAATTGATCTGGATCCTTGATTTGTTAATGAAATCACAATCAATTAATATAAATTAAAGAAAAACATTATAGTGAATTTCAACGGAAAGTCAAAGTGGGCCCGCTGCTTGCTTGCATTAGCCAATCGTGCGCAGGGAGAGGGGATTGACCGTTTGACCGGCCAATAGAGCTTCACGCGCGTGGAGGAGAGAGATTTGAACCTTTGACTAGCCACCAAGAGGGTTCCACGTATCATCTTCCTCACCTCTTCTTCATCCTTCTACCTGCGAAGGATTAGCTACGATCCTGCTGCTCTTTTGCTGCAACCTCTGCAATTCTTTTCGTAGCTATTTGACCTTCAATCATGTACCTACAAAACAACATGAAAAAAAAACAAAAAGGCAACCCAGATCCACTGAACAGGACCTCATGAACCCAATGGAGATGGCCGTTTGGCCTGAAAACGCGTGCAACGTGAGATACGGGGGAGGGACCTCCGAAGCCCTAACCATGGCACATACTAATTCTTACGAGAAAATTCACATGTGATGCATCAAAGCTGCTCTAAACAATCACACAAATAAATCTGGGCCATTAGAATGAATTATATCATGCTTAAATGGAAGATTAGATTCGAAGAAATTACCAAACCGGATTGAGTTAATTGATGCGTTTTGGGACTTCTTGAGTTCGAGTAATGATATGGATCGATTCCTGGTAGCTTCAAGGTGATGATGGAATGCCTGGAAGTGATAAAAACCTCCCTGAACCAGCTTCTTGACCGTGCCCTTATTTTTTTTAAAATTTTGAAGAATTCTCACGAGCTTTTTTGAGGCAAACCCTGCGTCCTTTCTTCTGTCTCTTCTCCTCTATATATAGGGATCCTTTTAGGGTTAATATCTGGTCAAATGGATGAGTTGATTGATTGAGAAAATATTGAAAAAGATTATGATTAAAATTGATTCAAATCATTCCTCTTTGGTCCTAATCTCCTTCCAATATTCATTATCACGTTTTTTCCCTCATAACTACTCAATATTTGATTGAGAGATCAAATAATATTGCATCTTTTATATTTTCCATTGTTTCTTTTATTAAATTTGAATTAAAATGAATATAATTCAAATAAAAATAAATAATAATGAAAATAAGGAAAAGATAGCGTGGTGGGCTACTAAATACACTATGGGCATGTTTAGAACCAAGAGACTTTGGCCCATTAGTCAAAAAATTTGAAATTGGTCAATTAGGGTTTCTCACTTTTCTTGAATTTTAACCAACTTGTATCAATCATAACTCTCTCAATTTTTAAGATATAGAAGAGTTATAGGACTTTTTGGAAAGCCCAAGATGTCCTCTAAAGGCCACTTTGAAACATATTTTCCATTTGGAGATTTTATCTTGATGATATGGCTCCTGACAAAAAACTACTTTTTGCGAGCTTCTAGAAGGACCTGTAATGTATTGCCTCGTATCTCTCAAATGGTGCATTTCTGGCCTTGGCATGTAAGAGACAAAATTGTAGAGAATTCAATTTCCTTCAAAATGAGCTTTGGATGGGAAATTTCTGATTTTCCATGTGAAAGTTATGGCTGGTCAAAGTTGGGTTGACTTTCTCCTTAAAAACCCTACTTTAGAAACTTAGGTTTTTGATGATTTTGAAGCTTTTCTTGATGAATCATGATCAACCCTTGATCAAAATGATGAATATAACATTAAAATGTTGATATTGACCAAAAATCAGAAATTTTGACTGTACTTTGACCACAGTTGACTTTTAGGTCAAACTAGTCGATTATCGATCGTTTGGGCTGTTAATTGAGCAGTCTTAGGAATCAGAGCTTGAAACTTGAGATGAGGATCCTTTTAAGCATACGAGAGGTTATGAGGTCCACTTAAATTGTCAGAAGTTCAAATTCCTTGATTAAATCAGAAACCCTAATTTAGAGGCTGTTGTTTAGGAGAGAGACTGCTTGCTTCCTTTTTGTGTATCTTTGAGCATTTGAAAGTCAGATGGACTGAAATATGAATAAATGTGTTGGGAAAATTTTGGGGTATGACAGCTGCCCCTGTTCGATTTTCTTAAACCTGAGGATGTAGATTGGCCTGTGTGCCTGTCGGAGTCTGAAGGTAGAAGAAGATTGAACACTAGAATGCCCTAGAAATTTGCCCTTGCTGAGATAGGGAATTTTTGTAGGAGATGGGCTTAAAGATGCCATCTGTCCAGATGTGGACAAGATATGCGTCTGAAGCAAATGCTTTTTCAGACTGGATCACATACATTGATTATATCTGAAGGGGAGATTCATCAAAATGAAGTAACGTCTTTACAGAAGACTGCCTGGAGAGTTTCCCGAATAGGATAGATCATGGACTGATGTAAAAGAGATTAGGCTTTACACAAAGCTCAAGAAGAAGTGTCTTGTAGAAGATTAACTGAGAAATTCCTTGAAAGGGCAGTAGATGTCTTAGGACATGTTGGATAAATATGTTGAAGAAGATTACCTAGAAAGGTTGAGATATGTCTTAAACAAGATTAACCTAGAAAGGTATGATATGTCTTAAACAAGACTGACCTAGAAAGGCTCCTAGAAAGGCTATGAATCATCTTAGAAAAGATTACCTAGAAAGGTTGAGATATGTCTTAAACAAGATTAACCTAGAAAGGTATGATATGTCTTAAACAAGACTGACCTAGAAAGGTATGATATGTCTTAAACAAGACTGACCTAGAAAGGCTCCTAGAAAGGATATGAATCATCTTAGAAAAGATTACCTAGAAAGGTTCCTAGAAAGGATATGAAGCATCTTAGAAAAGATTACCTAGAAAGGTTCCTAGAAAGGATATGAAACATCTTAGAAAAGATTACCTAGAAAGGTTCCTAGAAAGGATGTGAAACTTCTTAGAAAAGATTACCTAGAAAGGTTCCTAGAAAGGATGAGAGGTTCTTTGATTGTTTTTGAATTATCTTTAAAGAAAGACCCAAAAGGAAGTATCAGAATTGTATTTGTCTTTGAATGAGTGTTGGGATTGACTCGTTGATACGATTGTATTTGTACCGTACTTGGATGATAATATTCTTTTGATTATGAAGTGACCTGAAATCAGAAAGATTAGTTTTATGCAATATCATGATGCATGTATTGAGATTCTCGAAATAAACGAGAGTACTGTATGTTATGCATGTATTTATGACTGATGCAGGGATGGACTATATAGTCGGAGCATATTGATAATTCTTGTATAACAACTGCTGGTTGAGAAAATAAATCTCTGTATGCTGTTGGAGATAATGACAAGAGAATTCCTGTCTTTCGTTCGATGATATCCAGCTGGGGATTTTTGATCTTCACTTGGGGATGAGATTGACTTGAGTGATCTATTCCTGATGTATCCTGGGGACAAGATAGATGAGCGTACTATCCGACCAGATTTATGAGCGACAACTTTAATGGAAATAGCTAGTTTGAATAAACCATGCTAGAGAAGAAGATTGTGTCGGAAAACCGGCAATGTCGGAAATATAAAATTCGTTGGAGAACCAAGTTTCTGTTGGGAATAGATTACTTGAAGATAACTTCTTAAAGTGCTATGTGGGGATATATTATGAAAACTGCTATGTGGAGAAGGTTCCCAGAGATTTTCAATTTTTCAGTGCCCCTTGTCTTTGAGTACTTGCTATTGAAAAACACTTGCGGGAGTATACCTGCCCCTGGAATCGATAGCTTGGTATGCTCGATACTTGAATTTGGAATTAGAACTTCAAAGAAGAGACAGATACTGGCATCATCTGATGCTACTAGCTTAATAGCATTTGTTGAGCTTTGTGACTAATATGACATGCCCCCGGTGATGGACTAACTTCTCTGGTTTTTCAGTGCCTCTGAAAGGTTCTATGAATCATGATTAGTTTTCCCCTAGTAGATGGGATAATAATATGTGGTGCCCCTTGTGTAAACAAGCTTTTAGCTAATCGAGTCATGCATATGAGACGTCTCTGCAAATTTATTTGTCGGGAGGACTTTTAGTTATTAATTATGCCCCATGCAAATTCTTCATGATGCCAAACATTTGAAATTACGTAGACAAAATTGTTTTATAATGACACTCATTAAAATGCAATGCATATGTCTGTCTTTGAGTTTAAAAACAATTTTAGTAGAACAAAATATGTAAGAAAGCGATATTTGTAAAAACATGATATCAACTCAGGATTTTTGGTAAACTTTAAGGAGTCAGGATACCCTTTTTGTGACAGTACGCTTTCGGACTAACCATGCTTCAGTTAGGACTTTCAAGGGTTGTAACGGGGCTTGGTTCACGGTTTAAGAAACAAAGGATAAAGGCTCAAAGTTTATTTGTACCCATCCCAATCTTCGTGATGTTCTTCGATCTTATGCTCAGTTAACTTTGCATTTAAGTTCTAGCAGGTCTTGAAGTCGTAATGTTGACATTTGATGATGGTTGAAGCACCGAAAGTTTATTTGAAAAGGCAGTCATCCTTTTTCTAATTTTCTTTTGTCGAGGATTTGTATTAACCTCTTTTTTGGCTTTGTTATCCCTAACTTTTGCCTGAACTGTTTATTTTGAGATTACAGTTAGCGGGATGTTTCGATTTTTGATAAGTCTCCTTCATAGGTTTTGACTTAACAGTTTTCTTTTTCTTTTATAGATATTGACTGCCTATCTTGAGAATTATGGAAATCCATCACTTGTGTAAAACACCTGATATAATTGAGTTAACTGAGTAACTACCCTGGCCCGGGTTATGATCAAAGATTTTAAACTGTTTCAAGAAAGAAGACTCCTACTCCTTAGGCTCAAAGGGGTTGAGGAGGGATTAACATCCTTATATCTCCACTGTTTAGGAATTGAAACAATGTATGTACATCGTTGTCATACCCCAATTTTTGACCTAAGATACCACCTCATATCATTTGCATATGCATCATTTGCATCTCTAACAAATTGCATAGCTTGTGTTTGCTACTTGTGCTTAGCAGGGTTTAATCAGGAAACCACTCATCAGTACAAGTAACAATCAATTAGGGTTTTGTTCTCCCTTCATCTCAAAAGAACTATCTTCATCAACAATCAACATTTGGTCCCCAGAGATTCACTTCAACAAACTCAACAGCTTTGAATCGACTGAATTAGGGTTTTGACTGAAGACAGCATACTCCTGACTTTTGCTCAGGATTTGACCTAATGACATGGGACGTGACCTCAAGACCCCAAGTGCATCATTTTGACCTAATCCATTGGCTCATAACATCTTCTACACAAAGATTGATCAGACAAATTCTCAGATCAGGGTTTTGAACTATCAGGGACTGAAATCAGGGATCACCTTTGGGAAACCCTAAAAATCCCCAGGAAGTCAATCAAAGGTTTCAATCATCTTCAAATAATCCCTATGACAATACACAATGGAAATTGTATCTCAATTCAAGATCCACAGTCATCAATTTCATCTGGTCGACAATTAGGGTTTTTGACCTAATTCACTGAACAACTGCCTTTTTAATCAGGACATGGTGCCACAACTCAAGCTATGGTTAAATATCCTCCAATAAGCTCAAAAGCTTTGAATCGACCAAATTAGGATTCTTCATTCAATCACTCATTCTTTGCAAGATAAATTCATGTTCAGGGATGTTTTCAAATAAAGTGCGCCATTTCCATTTGTGTGATTCAAGAGTTTTGATTGGAATCTATTTCAAGATTTTGGCCTATGGATTCATCATGGTGAAGAAAATTGTTTCTTATGGATTATTTGAAAGATGATACAAGTTTGAAACAATTCATGAAAATTGCAAGAAATATCTTTTAGTCCATTTGTTGAAAGATTATTTCAAGTATGGTTTATAACCATAAATTCAAGAATTAAAAGTCCATTGGTGCAAGAACATTCTTCAAAGGATCATTCAAAGGAATTCAAGAATTGATTCAAGAGATAGAAATTGCATTTGAAATTCATTCAAGAAATATTCAAGTTTCATAAAATTTCATTCAAGGATTCTAAGAGAAATTCAAGCATTTACGAATGGAATTCTTTACATGAAAAAGCTCCAATTTTCAAATGAATTACAATAGAGACTTTGTCCAAAATTCAAGATTACAACATTTCAAGTCTAATTCAAGGTTCAAAGATATTACAACTTTCAAATTCTATTCACTTTCAAGAATACAAGTTCATACAATTCTAAAGTGGAATAAATTTGGATTACAAAGAATAAAAGAAAATGCAATGCTTTCTTGAATTCTTCAATCTTCAAAGTCTTCATTCTTCAAGTTCAAGATTCTTCATTCTTTCTTCAAGAGTTCTCATGTGACATGAAAAAGAAAACAAAAGAGGGGTGAAATTAGCAAAAGTCAAAGAATGTCAAAGAAAGATTTTTATGTCATAAAATTATGCAACTTAGAGATATCATAAAAATGACATAAAAATTTACACACATGGCTTATATCATGAAAAATATCTTTGCATAAGAATATTCTTATTCTTATCTTTTATTCTTGCAATGATGAAGAATATATTCTTTTTCTTATCTTGCAATGATGAAGAATATATTCTTATTCTTATTCTCATTCTTGAGATGACAATAACCTCCCAATCAAGTTTCTTAATTCCTAACACATCCCTAAACTTTGCCTATAAATAGGAAGCTCTCTCTTTGAAGCAAAACACACCAAAGCTACTATATTACTAGCTTTCTCACTTCTCTCTTTTGATAATTTTCAAGAAGTTCCATAGTTACAAAGAAGGGAGAGGTAGTTCTTCATACCTCACTTGAAGATCTTCATCTTCAAGTCTCCCACAATCCAAAAAGAGGTGTTATGGCATCACCTTCATCAAAGAGCCTACAACAACAATTCCAAAAAATTGTTAGTAACAACAATTCAAGGTGGTTGCATCATCAACAACCACACGGTTTCCATTCAACAAACCACAAGGAGGAAAAAGATAGCAACTTACAATTTGTTTATCTTCACCTCATCATCCAACTTTCATCTTCATACCACTTTCAATCAACAAACTTGCTGCAACAACAATTCAAAAGCAGTTCAATTCAAAAAATTCAGCAACGATTCAATTATTTCAGTACACAACAAGTTGCGGTTTTGAATCACTAAACAATAACAACTAGCAGCCAGCAAAAGGAGTTCAATCAATTCCAAAATTCAGCAGCCTTGTCAACATCTATTGCAACAAGTTCATAAGTAGAAAACAAAATTGGTACATACCTCAACAATAACCGGTGAAGATCTCCTCACCGTAGGTAAGTCCATCTCACACCTTACTCCTAATATTGCTGCCAATTATTACTGTAAGTGTTTGGTTCCTATGAACAATTTGAAAATAAATAAATAAAAACAGAGTGCATAAACATATTTTTTCCATGTAATGAAAAAGGAAATCGGAATTGAAAAGAAACCGTGTTACCTTTCTTTTGTTCACTAAGAGCCACTGAGAGGATAACCGAACAACGATTGAGCAAGAGGTCGAGAGTTTTTGTTGTTGTTTCACCAAGAGTGTGAGCTATTATGCAGAAACGAAAGTGAGAGTTTATGTTGTTGTCATTCACCGCAAGCAAATTCAAAACAGAGAAAAACAAAGTCAAGGAACAAAACCTGTTTTAAGAAACCGAGAGTCTCTGAGGACTCTCCCATGGCCGCTGTTGTTCATGCTCTGTGAGGCAAACCGCCGTTGTTGTTCACCGTGAGTGAAAGCGAGGGAAAGAACCTGGAACCACCGAGTGATTAAGAGCCGCTGTTGTTGTTTGTTTACAGAGCACCAAGTGAAAAATCGATGTTGTTGTTCCGAACGAAATCGAGAGAAAAAGGAGAAGGTTCCTCACTGTTTATTCCTTTTTTGCGTGAGATTGAGAGAAGGAAATCAAGAGAGTTGTTTGGATTTGTTTTCACGATCGATGAAGCAAGGTGGAGGATTCGTTTGTTGTTATTTGTTCGCAAACAAGAAGAAAACTCGTGAAACTAAGAGAGAACCGAATGAGAATGTGAGATTTCTGGTTGTTGTTGATTCGCTGTGAGAGAAGAAAGAGTTTGTTCTCAAGTTTGGTTTTCCAGAAGAAAAAATACGTGAGGGAGAGAAGCTAAGAGGCGCTGCCTCTTTTTGTGTCTTAGGGTTTTCAAAACCCAACCTTGTTTTGTTAAGAGATGGATCCGGGTCATCCTGACCCGACCCGGTCCACTCTTCCTTTTTTTTTTATTCAGCTTTTAAACATATTGGGCTGCACACCTCCCTTTCAGATTTTTAAACCCCAGGCCCATTACTAAGTTTCTTTTCTTATTGCTAATCTCTTTAATTTTCTTTTAAAGTATTTCACAAAAAAGACTTAGTATTTTATTTTTAATATAGGATATAGTTTAATTTTTCTAATCCTTATTAAAAAATGACAAAAAAATATATTTTAAGATTTGAGTTTTCTTAGAAATATTTTTTATGTTTAGAAGTATGTTTTTTTAAAGATATTAAAAACACAAAAATATTTTAGATGCATATTTAATTTTATGTTTTCTAATTATTTTCTTCCTTCATGAAAAATCACAAAAAAATGTCTTTTCTTATATTAATTTCATTTGAATTTGATATTTTCATATTATTTTGTGTAGTTAATCATTTAAGTTTCTATTTGATTACTGTTACACATCACTTGAATTTTCTAACTTCATCCGAGACTTCGAGATTATTTCTCTGTTGTCTTTTGGATTTGTCTGTTTTGTTTGGTCTTCCATTTGCTGTAGAAGTCCTTAAACAATTACTGGATGATCAAAGAACGTTGTAAGCTGTGAACTTATCTGACGTTCTTTTCTGCTGGTGTGGATGCCTAACATCTGAAGATCAAGGTAACACCTCAAACTCAGAAAATCTGATTTCTCATTCTTCAAGGTAAGCCTAAAACTCCATAACTGTAGAAACGAATTACTTGTCTGTTTTCATCAATTCAACTTCATTTTCAATCAACTGTTTTCACAACAGTAATCAATTCACTTTCAAATCATTCCATTGTTTTTTTTCAAAACAGTGGGGCCTCTCGAATATTAGAGAGTATAAGACCCACTCTTTTTTTCCTTTTACAGTTTTTCTTTGTACAGAAAACTTTTTCAAAACAATACTTTTCAAACTGTTTTTTCAAAACAATAAATCTCACATCTTTTCAAAACCATCCACCCTGTTTTATGAAAATAAAACAGGGGCCTCTCGAATATTAGAGAGTGTAAGTCCCACTTCTTTTCTTTTTGTACAGTTTTTCTTCCAACAGAATAAACTTTCAAAACAAACTTCCAAACAGTTTTACAAAAGCGAAACCTCGCGTCTGTAAATAAAACAGTCAACCATGTTTTGTAAATAAAACACGGGCCTCCACGTAGGTATAAGTCCCAAGCCCTTTTGTACATACCCATTCTAGTACATGAAATTAGGTATTTCATTGTACACACACTGTTTTGTACATATCTCGATCAGTTTGATTTTTAACTTTAAATAACAAACCAAAAATGAAGGTTTTTTTCTTTAAATCTTCCCAAAAATATACCATGGGCCTCCATGTAGGTATAAGTCCCGAGCCCTTGTAAATACCTGTTTACATAGCTTTGAATAAACTCAAGCGGACCTCTCCCCGAGTGTAAGTCCCGAGCCCCGTGTATACAAATGGATCATGCTTACAGGTATATTTCCTTCATAAACTCCATTATATACACACACTTTGTCATATATATAATTGTTCATACCTGTTCATGTTTGTAATACTTGTTCATGTTTGTTCATATATGTGATATGTGTGCTTGTTCAACTTAGTACAACACTAGGTTCCCTATAGCCTCCTATTGGGCTTCATGCAAAGAATCTCCACTAGTTTAGGTTAGGACATAGAGTATGGTTTCCCGGTGAAATCGCTCTAAGAGCTCAGACCAACTATACCATGCCTCCCCTTGGGCTTTGTACAAACGAGTGACCCTCCCATAGCCTCCTCTTGGGCTTACAATGCAAGGACCCTGGATTGTCCCTCCCATAGCCTCCTCTTGGGCTTACAATGCAAGGACCCTCGGATAGCCTCCTCTTGGGCTTCGTACAAGGACCCACGGGCTTCTTATAAGCATCCCCCAATATCCAAATCAAATACCCTAGGAGATTAGACATTTTTCATCTCTATGCTAGGAGTATCTCTTTTATATCATCACAAACAATCAATCAAACTTTTTTGCCACAAGGCTGGCTAATCAATTAAACCTTTTTGCCACAAGGCTGGCTAATCAATCAAACTGTTTTACCACCGTACTGGATGATTAATCAAAGTTTCTGTCACAAGGCTGACTTCGTTGAAACTTTTGCCACGAGGCTGGCTGATTAATCAAAACTTTTTGTCACAAGGCTGACTTCATTAAAAGTTTTTGCCACAAGGCTGGTTAAACAACAAAAACATCTTTATCATTCTAAGCACCCTAAGTGGCATGGCCCCGGGCTTATAATGAAAAGATTTTCAAACAAAATCAAACAGATGTATGTGATGATATAGATTAGATACATCGAACATTTAGATGACATTTGTCTCTTTTCCTTTGCTTCCACTAGCATAAGTGGGAACTACGATTGCTCTGACTTTCTCAATATCCCTTTGAGAATACGTAGGCACAAGGTCGATCCTTGGCGAGCAAAAAAAAATAAAACAAAAAAAACCATTTAAACCTTAGCACCCGTAGACCCGAGCTACAGATGCTCTGATTCCCTCTAAGGGATATGTATGCAGAGGATCGCGATGATCTTTGCGAGCATAATCAAACAAACACCTTAGGTCCCACCTATTTCACAAGAACCTCCACCCTAACAAGAATGGAATAAATAAAACAAAGAAACCTATAGAGTACTATAGATACGTTGGGTGCTAATACCTTCCCTTCGTATAACCAACCCTCTTACCCAAGATCTCTCCCCCACTTTTAGGTTATTGCAACTTTTTTCCTTTTCCTCTTTTGGAAACAATAAAAAGTTTGGTCCGTACAAAAGAAAAATCATTTTTTGAGCACTCGAGCCCAAAGAAGGCATCAGGTGTCTCATCCCAAAAAAAAAGGACAACGATTTTTCGCCCGCGACAGAAAAATGGCGACTTCACTGGGGAATGATCTTTTTATTGTTTCCAAAGAAAGGGTTATTTCTATTTGTTTTATTTTTATTATGTTCTTGTTTGGTTCTTTGGTTCTGTTACTTGTGTGGATTCTGTTACAAGTGATACATTATGGACAAATCCTAACCCGGATTAAGTACACATAAGAAATTAGGTGGAGGGTATAGTCATGTGCAGGCGCACGTGAGAATCCTTCCGCTCAGTGGAGGTTCCTTGTTTGTAATATATGTTTAGCGAGTTAATTGCGAAGACATTATTGCTTTCATTGAACTGTAGAAGCTGAGAGACCGTAGAACCCCAACCCATCCTGGCCTTATTAGGTTGTGGTGCAGAAACTATTCAGGTGAAGACTTGGATTAGTTGTCATGCGGAGAACCACACTCAGACGAGTTTTTCTTGAGAATATTACTGGCTCATGAGTTTAATTGTGGAAGGCCGGTAATATCCGAAAGAAAAATTTAGACTCTGACGTATCAGTAGAACATGTTGTGCAGGTGATTAACTAGAACTATCCCATTTATGGTTCTCTGACCTCATGCTCGTGACTTTGGACCTTTGAACCTATGCGTTACCATGTTTACGTTACCATGTTTGTAGTACCATGTTTGCGCTACCATGTCTGAACTACCATGTTTGCTTTACCATGTTTGAATATGTGGCATCCATGCATCCATGCATTCATACACTCATTAGAAAACCCATCTTTTTCCATAAAAACATGATTTTTCCAAAATTTAGAGAATTTTCTTTGCAAACATTATAGGATTAAGTTATGGAAAAAAG